>NC_044032.1:423061210-423361210 GCF_901765095.1 Microcaecilia unicolor
TCTAGGTGCACTCAAATAAACAAGATTACAATAGACCAACTTAGACAGAAGTAATACTTCTACCATAATCTATACTGCTCAAATTCAAAATGCACGGGGAGGGGGGGGGGGGGGGGGGGGGGAAGCACGACATGCAGTATAGCAGCGAACATAGCTGGAGGAAGGTTTTTGCTGGAGGAGCTTGGGGACCCCCGCCAGCCCAGATATGTGGGGTTGCTGCATGGTCAGAGAGCAGTGGAACAATTCGCCCTCCTCCAGTTCTTCAAGACGCAAGGGGCGGAGAGAATCCCCAGATAGGGCAGCAATTGAAGGCGGGTGGCTAAATGAGGCCACTGACCCCACCTCTGACTCCACGTCCACCCACCTTCTTTTCTGGACAGAATGGTCAAGGGGTTCCTGAGAAGGAAATCCCGAATCCTGTAAACAGCACCCCAGGGTAGAGGAATCAGTTAGGAGCTGCAACTGAGGGAGGGCCCTCTTTAATAAGTAAACCTGATGAAGCAGCAAGATAAATTCAGGAAAACAAACCTCCCCCGCCCCACCAGTTCCACTAGAGGAGCCGGGGCAAGCACCAAGGAAGAAAGGGGCGTCCCAGAACAGCAAGAGGCCAAATTCTCAGGACTGCACAAAGGATCCGACACTGCCACCAGCTGTGGCAGCACGGGAAATCAACGATCCCAGTCACAGCACCATCCTACTACTACTACTATTAAACATTTCTATAGCGCTACTAGACTTACGCAGCGCTGTACAAATTAACATGAAAAGACAGTCCCTGCTCAACAGAGCTTACAATCTAAATTGGACAGACGAACAGACAGCTAGGGGTGGGGAAATTGCAGTGGTAGGAGCTGAGTAAGAGAGTCATGGTTAGGAGTCGAAAGCAGTAGCAAAGAGGTGGGCTTTAAGCCTAGACTTGAAGACAGCCAGAGACTGAGCCTGACGTACTGGCTCAGGGAGTCTATTCCAGGCATAGGGAGCAGCGAGATAGAAGGAACGGAGCCGGGAGTTAGCAGTGGGGGAGAAGGGGGATGACAGGAGACATTTACCCAGCGAACGGCGTTCAAGGGGAGGAGTGTAGGGAGAGATGAGAGCGGAAAGGTACTGAGGAGCTGCGGAGTGGATGCACTTGTAGGTCAAAAGGAGAAGTTTGAACCTTATGCGGATAGGGAGCCAGTGAAGCGACTTGAGGAGAGGGCTAACGTGAGTGTAGCGACTCTGGCGGAATATAAGACGCCTCTGCGACAGGCTCCGAGCAACCCGCTAAGCAGGTCCTGACACTGCACGCTGGACCAGCATAGTGTTAATGCAAATATGTATTCTGCTCACACACCAAGGAACAACATGAAAGAGAAAGAGCTACAACTTTCTCCTCTCTTCATCTCCTACCTGAACATTTTTGTATTGTTAACTGGGTAAAAGCCATCTGCAGTACATCAAGAATATGTAAATAAACACAAAATAAATAAACACAGTACCAGGCATATTCGGGGCAACTGTATAAACAGGTGCCTAGAAATACATGTCATCTGCACGCATCACTGGTGCCAATAATCACCAGTGACACACATATGCACTAGGTGCTATTCTTTAAGGTAGCACCTATGTGCTATAGAGCGTAACTACAAGGGAGAGGGCATACACATGGGCAGAGCATGGGTGGGCCACAGGTGTATCATCAAACGATGTGCACAACTCCTGACATAAGTAGTTGCAAACTAACTTTTAGTGTGTCAAAGCAGATTTGCGCTAGTATTCTCTGACAACTTAGGCTTGCCTAAGTTCCATTACAGAACTGGCACTGAGCGCACCTCATTATGGTGCCTTACTTCATGGCACCAAATTATAGACATGCCACCATTGTGAAGTAATACAAAACCCTACAAAGTCGCCTAAGTCCTACAGAGCAAATCTACCATTCCACATAATGACATCTTCCAAAACTTACACAAGGATCCTACCTAGAATAAGGCAGCACCAGAAACACTGCAGTAGGCCTTAGAACTTTAATTTGCCTATCTGAAAGCTCCACTACAAAACATTACACCTACTAGGAGATGTCTAATTTTTCCCTGTAGGTTTATGCAGATACCTGCTTAAGTCATTTACCTCCAGATTCTGTATAGGTCGCCCAAAGTTGGGCGCACAATTTTAGTTGCAAATCAAACACCTGTGTACAAAACTAATTAGCTAATCAGATGATAACAATCAGTGGAGGAGTAGCCTAGTGGTTAGAGCACCGGTCTTGACATCCAGAGTGCCTGGTTCAAATCCCACTGCTGCTCCTTGTGATCTTGGGCAAGTCACATAACCCTCCATTGCCTCAGGTACAAAATTAGATTGTGAGCCCTCCAGGGACATGGAAATACCTAGTGAACCCGAATGTAACTCACCCTTGAGCTACTACTGAAAAGATGTGAGCAAAATCCAAATAAATAAACAAAATCAATTAATGGTGTTGACAAGTATTAATTGGCAGCAATTAAGAGTTATGCATTGATCTACCCTAAATGCAAAGTAGTAGTAGTAGTAGTAGTAGTAGTAGTAGTACACCCTATTCTATAACATGTGTGCCTAAATTTCATAATATGCTATTCCAAAGGGGTTGTATTAGTCCTGATGTTACAGAATAATTGGATTTACTCACCTAAATGTTCACGCACAAAATGTGCGTAAGCTAGGATTTTGTAAAGGTCGTACCGTGCAGAATGCCCTTTACAGAATACTAGCTTAGTTCAATCATTTACTGAATTTCCCCCAAACTGTGTCTATCTTGCTACTCTGCCAAACCTTCATCCCAGGGAACTCTTATGTGTATACTACACCAACATATACACAATGTACCCCTCTTCTCTAGTTTTTAATCTCCCCCTAAGCTTTCTCTGGAGATGTGTTTGTGGTGACATTTTTTTGAACAGCCATACTGTTTTCTTCCAGCAGCACATACCTAGCAGTAGGTTGAAATACATGATGCTCTCTCAGTGCTGTGATGATAGAGTGGGATTTTGGAGAGTGCGCAGTTCAAACTCACTGAGAGAAGCATGGTACAGATAGTAAACAGAATAACTGTTACAGAGGTATGTCAGCAACATGTCTCAGCAAAAGGCAGGGGGAGATTGTGTCCTGGAGAAATAGTCTGGAGGCCGTACTTACTTACGATTGACAGGTGCCACCACTGGCCTCCTGGGCCTAGAGAGTGCATCCTTAGATCCTTCAGTCTGTCTGTACATGACTTTAAAGTGTACTTAGATACACCATAAACATGGTCTCCACAACAGAACAAAGGACCCAAGGTGTGGTCCCAACACAGACATGCAGACTGCATCCTCTTCCTAATAGTAATAACTCTATATCCTCAAGTATACTATTAGTTTTCCCAACTGCTTTGTCACATTAGCTACCCTTTGGTCATCAGTGATGACAACTCCAAGATCTTTTTCCTGGTCGGTGTCTATTTCTTCACCTTCTAAAAGGTATCCGACTGACTCTTAGTTCTTTCCATCCTAAATGCAATATTTTGCATGTTCTTGGTTAATAGCACAGCTACCAAACCTTGGACCATTTTTCACTTTTTTAAAAATCTCCTCTAATATTATTCCTTTATTTTAATTTACGATGCGATTTGATATTGTTCTTATGATTTTAACAAACTACTGAACCAAAGTATAAACATAAAAATATATAAACACATATTCCTCCCCCTTGATATTTCAATTATTGCAAATCTTTATATCATCTGCAAATGGACAAAAAAAGTACAAGTGAATTCAGTAACTTTGTAATATTTTAAACTACCATATTAAATATATGGATTTTAATTGTTCTTAAAACTGTAATAATTACTGATAAGTAGTGCTACTCTGATCCAGTTAGCTTCATCTTCTGCACTTAGTATATCTATATATACACAAGTACAATTTTAAACACATTTCATTTTTTATATTTTTTGAAGTAAGGGGATTCTGAGCAGGCAGCTTGTAAAATGCAATGGGGAGGGGAAGGAGTGAATGACAGAGGGACACATGGAGGAGATGGAAGGATGAAGAAAATGGGAGGCAAGGTAAAATATTGTCATAGGAAAGAAAAGAGGGCGAGGTGGGACTGAAAAAGAGTTAACATGGGGAGGAGGTATAATGGGGGAAGAGAGGGTTGGGAAGACAGGTAACTGAAAAGGAATCAGAAGATACAGTAACTGGAGAGGAGATGTTTATTTACTTTATAAGCTCCCCCATGCTGCACTCCAGTATCCACCAGAGCCATCATGTGCAGGGCTTAAGCTTGTTCAAAGGGCCCCTAATAATTTTGCCTGGCTTCAAGGTTTAGTTAAACTTGCAGTAACCCTGAAACAAATGCAGGCATGTTTAGCTAACAGTAAAAAGCAGACACTGTTTATTTTCTATACTCAGGGCTTAATTTGTAAACAAAAAGAAAGAGAACTGGGGGTGGGGTGGGGTGAGGACTAGGACCAGAAGTCGACTTACTCCTACACTCACAATACTTCATTTGTGAATAAAAAGGAAGCTGGTATGTACATATACTCAGTGCTTTTTTTGTGCCGGTATGCGCTGGTACAGCGTACCGGCACCTTTTTTCTAAGGGGCAGCTCACCTGCCCGCCTTCAGCTCCCCAACTTTCCGTTTGTGCCCCCTACGTTGACATCTTTTACTTACCTGAAGTCGCAGTGGAGAACAGGCAGTGAAACTAAGCAGCACTGCAGCAGGCAGGCACGCTCACCTCCACGTCGCTTCCCTTCCCTCTCAGCGTCCCGCCTTCCTCTGATGTAATTTCCTTTCTGTGAGAGCGGGATGCTGAGAGGGAAGGGAAGCGACGAGGAGGCAAGCCTGCCTGCCTGCTGCTTAGTTTCTCTGCCGGTTCGCCACTGCGACTTCAGGTAAATAGAAGATGTCAACACAGGGGGCACGAACAGAAAGTCAGGGAGCTGAGGGCAGGCAGGTGGGGCTGGGGTTGGAACGATCTCGGGGGCAGGTGGAGGCTGGGGCGAGTGGAGAATCGCTGGACATGGATGGGAGGGGAGGGCAGAGGAGAGAGGAGAATCGCTGGACAAGGATGGGAGGGGAGGGCAGAGGAGAGAGGAGAATCGGAATCGCTGGACAAGGATGGGAGGGGAGGGCAGAGGAGAGAGGAGAATCGCTGGACATGGATGGGAGGGAAGGATAGGGGCAAAGGAGAATCGCTGTATATGGATGGGAGGGAAGGACAGGGGCAAAGGAGAATCGCTGGATATGGATGGGAGGGGAAGCCAGAGGAGAATCGCTGGACATGAGGGGAGAGAGGAGAGTTGCTGGACATGGATGGATGGAGGGGAGGGCAGGAGAAATGCTGGACATGGATGGAGGAGAGAGAACAAAAAAACTCAAAACGCCCCATGGTAAACAATAGTACAACAAAAAAAGGTGGGAGGGCAACCAAGGATGCCAAATACGGGAAGATGTATGTTGGTAAAGAAGTTTATTCAAGTATGAAGACTCGACACAACATTGTGTTTTGGCCGTTAGGCTTGCATCAGGAGTCTATAAAATTGTATGTAAACAATAAGAAATAATAAAAATTAAAAATAAAGTAATATAAATTAAGAACAAATCGAATGTGAAGTAATCTATACATAAATTACACACATATACATAGATATAAGAAACCATAATAAAATATATATAAGTATATATGGGGATTAAACATAACCATGTCTTAATTTTCTTAAACTGATTATAATAAGTATGAAGGTCAAATATTATAATATAACTTAAAATAAGTTTAAAATAAAATTTATATTACTATCCTAATTTAAACTCAAACACATAAATTTAAAAATACAGCAAAAAATGTGTAAAAATGCATTATCACAAATCTTTGGATGTATAAGTGCTTCCTTAAATTAAAGTCTATGTTACTAAATATGGTTAAAAAGTACATACATCCTGGAGACTATAGAAATGTGTATATGCAATAAAATAATAGAAATTAAACCAAGTCAATTACATAGTAGAAACATATACACAGATATAAAGGAAAATGATAAAATGTATATAAGTATGTGGAGATAAAACATAACCATATTTAAATTCTCTTAAACTCATTATGATAAAGATGACAAATAAATATTATAATATAACTTAAAATGATTATGGAATAAAATTGAAGCATATACATTTAAAAATGTTAAAAATGCATCTTCACAAATTGTTAAATGTGCATGTATTTACATAACTTGAAGTTATGTTTCTAACATGGTTTAAAAAAATCAAAGATACATGGAAAGATGTAACTTAAACATGGGTCATGACCAATTTGTGTACATGCGCTTATGTGGAAATGATCTAGAGTTAAAGGAATGGATTTTATATACTCATAAACAAACTAATGATATATTGATGCAGTCTTTCTTAAAGGAGGGGAGGGAAGACAGGAAGGAGATTCACATGGATGGACAACAGGGGAGAGAGGAGAAATGCTGGACATGGATGGAGTGGAGGGAAGAGAAGAGAAATGTTGGAGGGAAGGAAAAACAGAGGAAGGAGATGCACACGGATGGAGGAGAAGGGAGAGAGGAGAAATGCTGGACACGGATGGAGGAGAGGGAAAACAGAGGAAGGAGATGCACATGGAGGGGAGGGGAGAGAAAGAGTTGAAATGCTGGACATGGATAGAGAGGAGGAAAGAGAGAGGAGAAATGCTGTACATGGATGGAGGGGAGGGAAGACAGAGGAGGAGATGCACATGGATTTAGGCAGTGGCGTACCAAGGGGGGGGCGGTGGGGGCGGTGCGCCCCGGGTGCACGCCAGTGGGGGGGTGCCGCGCGCCTGCCGGCTCTTCGTTTTCATTCTCCCTCTGCCCCGGAACAGGTTACTTCCTGTTCCGGGGCAAAGGGAGCATGAAAACGAAGATCCGACAGGCGCACGGCACCCCCCCCCCCCCCAGCGGCGTGCACCCAGGGGGGTTCTTTCGCCGGGGCTGGGGCGTCGCGCTGTTCCGGGGGGGGGCGCTGCACCCGGGGGGCAGGGCACATCGGCGATCCACCCCGGGTGTCAGCCCCCCCAGGAACGCCACTGGATTTAGGGGAAATGAGAAACTCTGGACAAGGATGGAGGGGAGGGGAGAGAGTTGAAATGCTTGACATGGATGGAGGCGAGGAGAGAGGAGAAATGCTGGAAATAGATGGATGAGAGAGAAGAGAGAGGAAGATGCATACTTATAACTCATACGATCATTATACAACCTTGTATCTGTTATCAACTGACTGGGCAAATACCTTGACGGTACTGTGTAAGCCACATTGAGCCTGCAAATGGGTGGGAAAATGTGGGGTACAAATGCAATAAATAAATATGGATAGAGGGGAGGGAAGAATAGGAAGGAGATGCATACTGACGGAGATGAGAGAAAGGGAAAAGAGGAGAAAAACTGCACATGGATGGAGAAAATAGGCAAAAACTGGATCCACTCTATACCTCCTCCAGTCAAGTCTGCGGAGGATCCAGCTTTTACCTATGGGTGTAGAGCAAGAAACGAAGAAGAAAGGAGGAAAGTAAAGAAATAAATGGAAAGGAAGCCCTGGAAACGGAGTTAAGGGAACAGATAGAGAGCAGTAGAATCAGAGACTGGGACCCACATGATCAGAAAAACAAAGTCACCAGAAAACAAAGGTAGAAAAAATAAATTTATTTTCAT
This sequence comes from Microcaecilia unicolor, assembly GCF_901765095.1. Classification (NCBI taxonomy): domain Eukaryota; kingdom Metazoa; phylum Chordata; class Amphibia; order Gymnophiona; family Siphonopidae; genus Microcaecilia; species Microcaecilia unicolor. Next base: position 423,068,898 of record NC_044032.1, read on the forward strand.
TTTAGTGTTTGGAAGATGTCCAATTTGAGAATTTATATCTGCCATCTTATTTTGCACTGGGTATACTAGAGCTGTAACAGCTTATAGAAATTATTTATAATGAAAAAGAAAAATCACAAGTTATTTTTTTCTCCTATACTGGTACAGTATTTTTAATGATACTGCTTATATGCGCCACGGCTGGTATAAGGGGTGTGGCTACCATAGGGGTGGAACTTGGAATGTGATAAACATTGAGGTTGTTTGGAGCGAGTTTCCTCCTTTTTGTACATTACTTAGGTATATTCCATAGGGGTGGAGCCATAGATGGTGACCCCGCCCATAATGAGTATTGGTACCTTTTCTCCTACAAAAAAAGCACTGCATTTACTTGAAAAATTCTAAACATTCCCTTACTGCTGTACGACTGACTATGGAAGAATGGCAGCTTGAAAGAGGAACATTATATAATAACTGCGAGTTATAGTATAATTTTGGAGTCTGCCACAACGGCACATCCACACCTCCCCATCTTATGAGCTTCTGGAGATACCATGAGCTCTCCTCACCATCAGTGGCTTCTACCCTCAGGGAGGACTCTGTTCTGAAGTCTTTTACAGCGCAAATTTAGGACTGATAAAGAGCGTTAAACCTGACTGATTTAAATTAACTCCAAAAGCTATCACCATGAACTGGCTCACATGGATTTGCATAGCCCTTTTAAGCATGTCAAGCGGCAACCTACCAGAAAACTTAGTGCCTAATCCTATCCCCATAATCTATAATCTATCTAGAAAACACTGTACTAAGAAACACCCTAACTGTAATGGCAGATACCTGCTAGACAATGCCAACATATTACCATCAGAACACTACTATAGTTTCAGACCAGAACCAAATGGCTAACATTCGAAGGCCTAAAAAAAAACTTGTTACCTTTTGAAATTACCCAAACAAGTCTCCCCTTTGAAACACAAGTCATGCCTGTCCCCACCATTTATATCAACACCAGGTCTGTGAGGAACAAGGCTCTCTTACTTAGGGACCTGCTAGAATCTTCAGATCTGGGTTTTCTGTTTATCTCAGAAACATGGCTCACAGAAGCTGATAGTCCGATATTGCCTCACATTTATCCACCCGGTTATGGTATCCTTAAGAGTTTTTTCAATGTGTCCTTAGTTAGTTCTGGGGTTTTCCCTGAACTGGAATATACTCTGTGCAAATTCTCCAATGATTCAAAAGAGGCAAATCAAATTGACCTACCAATCATTTACCGTCCCTCCAGGAGCTTGTTCCAAGGCAGAATCTCGACACAGAGATTACTTCCTCTGCCATGTCCCAATTTTCTAGGATTATCTTCCTGGGAGACATAAACCTACACTTGGAAAATGATGTGGACACCAATGTCCACAACTTTAAATCATTCCTGAAGGACTGTGAGCTAACTACGTTCTCCAAGGGTGCAAGTCATGAAAAAGGCCATACGTTAGGCTTCATGACTTCCTATCCTAATAACTTGATCAGTTAATTCAAATGGAAGCTAGTACCATGGTCTGACCACTTCTAACTGAATTTCACCACTGATATCTGTATTACAAGCTTAACCAGGCATAAGTCCTCCAAACTCATCTCCACCAGAGGTAAAATCAACGAGGTCACTTTCTGGTCTGAGCTAAAAGATTGCCTCACTACCTCATCGCCTACACATGATTTGATCAAATCCCGCTGGGACAGCAAGGTGAAAGCCATACTAAACAAAATTGCTCCATTTACCACTAAAAAAGTCAAGACGTCCACAAATTCACCATGGTTTAAAGAGGAACTATCCATCCTAAAAAGGGAATATCAACGCCTTGAAAAGCAATGGAGAAAGAGCAAAGATACTACTGATAAATCCAAATGGAAATCAGCCTTCCGACGCTACAAAAAGAGAAGGTAGTTGATTCAAGAAATCAATACTATAGCACCCTAATAGGTCAAGATAAGCTTGACAACAAAAACTTTTCTCTTTAGTAAAAAAAAAAAACTAGCTTTCACTAATGATCATGAACATTCACAGAAAACATGTCATACTGCCAAGACCTAGCTGATCATTTCGCCAATAAGATCCTCCAAATTAGGTCTGAACTATCTAAAGCTACTCCAACAGAGGAAAATAGTCCAACCCTAGTTCAGCCTCAATCGCTGGAGATCCTACAATCCAAGGACTCAAAACTGAGAGTCTTTTCAGACACTAACAGCTGAGGATGTAAGATCACTGCTGTTGAAATGCTCCCAAGCCACCTGCTCCCTGGATCAATGTCCAAAATATCAACTCAAATTTATCCCTATGGAAGCACTAAACTGGTTATTCGATGATCTCAATGTTAAAAACTGGCTCTCTTCCTCCTGATATGGGCAAAATTGTTCTCGCTCCGCTGTTAAAGGTATCTGGGCTAGATGTAACATCACCTGCAAACTGCCGTCCAATGGCAAACATACCTGTTTTCACTAAAGTATTAGAAACCTACATCAGTAAACAACTCTCTTTATATCTAGAAAAATGTTCTATATTACATTGGTCACAGTTTGGCTTCAGACTGTCACACAGTACGGAAACATTGTTGCTAGTTCTAACTACATATGGCAAACAACACCTATGCAAAGGCAACCAAGTAATTCTTCTCCAATTCGATATATTAGTGGGGTTCGATGCGGTTGACAACACATTGCTACTCGAATGCCCGGATCAGATAGGAATAACAGGGACTGATCAAATGGTTCAGTGAATTCCTTTCAAATTGAAGCTATTCTGTCAAGCAAAACAACCAACTTTCCAACTACTGGTCACCTAACTGAGAGGCCCCACAGGGATCTCCCCTCTCACTTATCCTGTTCAATCTCTTTATATCATCTCTTGCCTCAATACACCTGGGCCTTAATGAACTACTATTATCCTACGTGGATGACATCCTGCTTCTCTTACCAGTGACAGCATCAAACAGATACAACTCAGTCTATAGCAAATGGCATGGCTGCTGTTAGCACATGGGCTCTGACCAATAAAATGAATACGAAAAAAAACAAGGTCCTGTGGTTCTGAAATCAGGGAGCTGAGGTCCCATCATATATTTGTCCAATGGTCAAAACTTTACAGTCGAGTCTGAAACCAGAGTACTAGAGGTCTTGCTTGATTCTTCACTCACATTCTCTTCCAATATTAACCAGCTATAGAAGGAAACACTATTCAAAATGAGACAGCTACGACTAGTTGGATCATTCTTCAACCAAAAAGCCTTTGCACTACTAGTCCAAATGTTAGTCCTACCTCACTTGGATTACTGTAACATTCCATTTCTTGGTATTAAGTGTCAATATCAGAAAAAATGCAAATCATACAGGACACAGCTGCTAGACTAATAAACATATTGAACAGATATACTAGTGTTTCAACCCATCTTAACAAACTACACTGGCTTTCCATAGCAGAAAGACTAAGGTTCAAAGCTGCTTATTTAGTTTGTCAATTCTTACAGGGTTTCACCTCTGAACTGCTAAGACCGCTTCACTACGTTTGGTCCAGTCTAACAGACTAAAAAAACAACTGTTGCTAGCATCACTGTTTCAAAATACAATTCAAAATCAGAAGATTTTCAGCTCTCTATTCCCTGTGCTTGGAGTTAAAATATGGAACTCTCTACCTATTCCCATCAGAACAGAAAACAACAACCTTAGCTTCAGAAAGAGGCTAAAAACCTTTCTCTTCCCAAACACTGTGTCATAACAACCCACTGACATCTACCTGCTATTATCATCCATTATCCTCTCCTAGAATGTTTTTGGTCTCGTGCATTACACCAATGGTCTCTAATGGTTGTCATACCTCACATTAACATTATCGGCTTTTGTCTCACCTAGAATATAAACCGCACTGAACCCTGGAAAGGGGATATTAGCAGTATACAAGAATTGATTTGATTTGATATATTTAATTTAAAAATGTTATTAAAGAATATCACCACAGTAGTACAAATTTACAACACTATCAACAAAATCTTGGACTAATTACTGTTTTTCTCAACATTTACATATTTCATACCATAGTGCTCTCCTCAGAAATTTTTGGCAGAAAGGTGGCATGAAGGAGTACTGCCCTGCAATGGCAAAAGGAAGCAAGTGTCTATTTTTACTGAAGAGCTTCCTTCCTTTTGCCATTGCAGGGCAGAGTAATGCTTACATCTCCAAAGACCTTTGGTCTGACACAGTGTAGCAGTTCTTATGTATTAAATGTAAACAAGCTCTGTATCCACAAAAACACAAACTACATGCAAACAACATACCGCACCTCGGACAAAGGCAAAACACAGCAGACCCTCACCAAATAGAGATCACAAATTAGAAACAGAAATATGAAAACAAAAGTTGAAATGGCAATCCCAAGAAGTCAAAACTCAGCACTCAACACTGGAAAATAAAAACAAATTCATTTACTCTTGTACTGAACCCAATACAAAGATATCTGCGATGCACATTTCCCAAAACTAACATATTCCAGTTCATAAATTCAGAATAAAAAACGTTTTCCTACCTTTGTTGTCTGGGCATTTTATTTTTCCAATCATGTTCGTCCCAGCGAGTTTCTCCAGCATTACCTCTATCTATCTGTCTCTCTCAAACTGGCATGTAGCATTGCCCCCGTCTCTCTCTTTCTCTCTTCTTCCCACACCATCCAGCATTATCATTTCTCTCTCCTTCCCAGTAGCGTACCAAGGGTGGGACGTGGGGGCGGTCCATCCCGGGTGCAGGCAGCAAGGGGGTGCGCGAAGCAGGCGTGTGGCTGTCTGCTCTGCCAGTTCCCTGCCCCTGCTGATGTTACTTCCTGTTCCGGGGCAGGAGATCAGCATAGTTGACAGCCACACGCCTGCTCCACAAAACCTCTGCTAGGAGGAAGTAGGTGGGTGTGACACCATGGGGGGGGGGGGGAATAATGCGTCAGGGGAAATGCAGCCCCGGGTGGCAAACAAGCTTGGTACACCATTGCTTCTTCCATCCAGCACTACCTGTCTGTCCTCCCTCCTTCAGTAAGTATTGCCCTTGTTTCTCTCTACCCACATCAGTTTTGCCCCCTCTCTCCCCCCCTCTCTCTCTCTCCTCCTAGGCAACACTGCCCCATCTCTCTTCCTCCCTCAGCCATCCAGCATTGCCCATGTTTCTCTCTCCTCTCCCATGCACCACTCACCATCTCTTTCCCTACAGTCCAACACTGACTCTCATTCTCACCTTCCCATCCATTATTGCCCCATGCCCTGTTTGTCTCTCCCCTCCCATCCAGTATTATTCTGCTCCATGCTCTTTTCTTCTCCATCCCTCCCCGCTATTCCATGCTGCTTCTTCAGCGCTCCCTCCTCCTACCCTACTTCTTCAGCCTGCTTTTTTTACAGCCTCCCTCCTCCTACTTCCCACTTCCAATGCTTATGTTTCAGCTTGGTTTTTTTTTTTTCAAAGCCCTCCCTCCTTCCAAATCAGATGTTGCTTTTTTTTTTTTTTCAAGCTTGCTTTTTTTTCATAGCCCTCCATCTCCCTGGCTCCCATGTTGCTTTTTTCAGGGTAACTACTGAGGTAATTAAATTTGCTGATGACACAAAGTTATTCAAAGTTGTTAAATCGCAAGAGGATTGTGAAAAATTAGAAGAGGACCTTACAAGACTGGGCATCTAAATATATATGGATGGCGTTTAATGTGTGCAAGTATACATGAACACTCTTTTTATGTGATTGTTTTTATTTGCTTCATTTATTTTAGACCCCTGAAGCAGGCACTTGGCCGAAACACGGTGCCGTGTCGGGCATTATAACAATAAAGTTTCTTCACTATATCCTTGTCTTCCTGTTGTTATTGGAGAGCCTTGCTGTTCACACTACTCTTTTTTTGTGTGTGGACTTTTGCACGTAGTGGGCCACAGTCTTCTGCATCTGTGAATTCCTCTTTTCAATTGCAAAGTGATGCATGTGGAAAGAGCAGCCTGAAGTATAGCTATGTAATGCAAGGTTCCACATTAGGAGCACCGACCAGGAAAGGGATCTAGGTGTGATCGTTGATGATACATTGAAACCCTCTGCTCAGTGTGTGACAGCGGCTAAGAAAGTAAATTGAATGTTAGGTATTATTAGGAAAGGAATGGAAAACAAAAATGAGGACGTTATATCGAATACTGTGTTCAATTCTGGTCACCGCATCTTAAAAAAGATATAGTGGAATTAGAAAAGGTATAGAGAAGGGCGATGAAAATGATAAAGGGGATGGGACGACCTCCCTATGAGGAAATGCTAAAGTGGCTAGGGCTCTTCAGCTTGAAGAAAAGACGGCTGAGGGGAGATATGATAGAGGTCTATAAAATAATGAAATAACGAGTGGAATGGAACAGGTAGACATGAATCATTTGTCTACTCTTTCCAAAAATACTAGGACTGGGGGGCACAAAATGAAGCTACAAAGAAGTAAATTAAAAACGAATAGGAGAAAATGTTTCTTCACTCAACGTGTAATTAAGCTCTGGAATTTGTTGACCTAGAGATGGGAGTAACTAGTGAGGTAATTAAATTTGCAGATGACACAAAATTATTCAGGGTCGTCAAGTCGCAGGAGGAGTGTGAAAGATTACAGGAGGACCTCGCAAGACTGGGAGATTGGGCGTGGAAGTGGCAGTTGAAGTTCAATGTTGACAAGTGCAAAGTGATGCATGTGGGTAAGAGGAACCCGAATTACAGCGTTAGGAGTTACGGACCTGGAAAGCAATCTGGGAGTCATCGTGGATAAGACGTTAAAAACGTCTGCCCAGTGTGCTGCCGCGGCTAAGAAAGCGCACAGAATGTTGAGTATTATTAGGAAACGAATGGAAAACAAACACGAGGATGTTATAATGCTATTATATCACTCCATGGTGCGACCGCACCTCGAGTATTGTGCCCAATTCTGGTCGCTGCATCTCAAAAAAGTTATAAAGGAATTAGAATTGGTGCAGAGAAGGGAGACGAAAATGACAAAGGGAATGGAACGACTTCCCTATGAGGAAAGGCTGAGAAGGTTAGGGCTCTTCAGCTTGGAGAAAAGGCGACTGAAGGGTGATATGATAGAAGTCTACAAGATAATGAGCAGAGTAGAGTGGACAGATGTGAAGTGTTTGTTTACACTTTCAAACAACAACAAAACCAGGGGACACAAGATGAAGCTAGAATATGGTAGATTTAAAACAAATAGGAGAAAGTTTTTCTTTACTCAGCATGTAGTTAGACTCTGGAACTCGTTGCCGGAGAATGTAGTGATAGCAGCTGGCCTTATGGAATTTAAAGGGGGTTTGAACAGATTCCTGAGGGAAAAGTCCATTGAACATTACTAATTTTTTTTTTTTTTTTTTTTGGGGGGGCGGGGGTTCTTGAAGACTGGATTGGCCGCTGTCGGAGACAGGATGCTGGGCTTGATGGACCCTTGGTCTTTTCCAGTATGGTGGTGCTTATGTACTTATGTACAGAATGTAGTAAAAGCAGTTAGTTAGCTTTGTGGGGTTTTAAAAAGTTTTGGATGGCTTCCGAAAGGAAAAGTCCATAGACCATTATTAAAATGGACTTGGGGAAAATCCACTGCTTATTTCTAGGATAACATAAAATGTATTGTACTTTTTTGGGGATCTTGCAAGGTACATGTGACCTGGATTGGCCACTGTTGGAAACAGGATGCTGGGCTTGATGGACCTTTGGTCTGTCTCAGTATGACAATACTTATGTACTTATGTAAGAATGAATTGATTACCTGCAACAGCAGTTCTCCTTGGACAGTTGATCATCAAGGCACACAGCTGAAGTGACGTTTGGGTAACAATACTGACTTAGCCTTCAAATAGCACAGAAAACTCTGAAAGCTCTCAGCGCATGCCATAACCTTCCTGCCACTATCCTATAGTATAAATATCATAAATCATTGTTGTCAACTTAGTTAATAGTCAAGCTTTGGCGATTTTTAGCAAAAATTGAGGGAATGTAGAATCCTCTTTGTTATGCTGAATTGAAGTGTTCCAGGAAGATCAGTAGTTATAACAGTATGACAAGATCATTTTCCCTGAGACTGCTGCAATGAGGGATGAATCTCTAGAGTAGGATCCAACCCCCACTGGTGAATGTGGGTCATGTGGTTGCGAAGTTGATAGGGAGACAGAATCATGTTCTCTTTCTGGACAACGGTGATCTGAGAGAAGATCGTTGTCTTGGAGTATGACAAGTATGATTTTCAACCTGAGATGATATGTGTTGTTTGAAAAACTGAGTCATTAGCTAAAAAAAAATTGGAAGATACATCTGCTGGGCTTGGAGATGATGAAAGATGTGCTGCTGTCTGATCTGTTGGAGTCTGATTAGGTAGCTTAAGGATGTTAGTTGAGGATGCAGACTGCCTCAATTTCGAATGCCTGGAACGAGACGGATGACTTTGATGGCATCGACCATGGCTTTAATGGCTTGGATACTTGTGCTTTGAATGGGAGATCAATGCACTACTTTTCGAATGGAAAGAGTAGTGACGCTTTTTCTCAACAATGAAGAAGACCAGCTGGGAGAAGTGGACGATGTCGACGAACTATCACTTAGCCGACGCTGAGCTGATGTGGGAGAGTGGACAGCTGTCTGTGCCAACGGATCCACTGACTTGAATGAATCAGTGAAGAGATCTGGTCTCTGTTGAGACCCATTCTGCAGTACTGACATTGGCGCCCTGGGAAGTATCCAATTTTGACTGCTGCTCAGGGATTCCCTGATCCTGTCCCCTAGGCACAGAAGCAGGGGGGAAATAGAATCTGCAGGCACAGCAATTTCCATTTGCTTGACAGTATGTTTTGTCTTAGCCTTTTTCTTTAACATTGAATAAATGTCCGAAATAGGCTTAGAGCGGCAAATGTCTTTTAACTTGAGAAGCTGAAGCTCTAAAGATTTCGCTGACATCTTTTTACATTCGGAACAGTTGTCCACTGTATGTTGCTCTCCAAGATAGCGAAAACATTTTACATGGGGGTCTTAAGTGACATTTTCCTATTACACACTTCACAGTCTTTGTAACCCAGTTTTTGAGACATAACTAAATTAAATGTGTGTGGGTTTTTTACTAATACAAACTAAGAAAAATAAAATAATCTAAGTAAGCTCTAGATAACTAGTTATGAGGAGAAAACAGAAGCACAGCAGATCATAACTATACCGTGGACTTAATAAAACTAAAGTTGACAGGAATGATATATGATATTTATACTATAGGATAGTGGCAGGAAGTTTAGGACATGCGCAGAGAGCTCTTCAGAGTTTTCTGTGCTATTAGAAGGCCGGGTCAGTAATGTCACCCAGACGTCACTTCAGTTGTGTGGCTAGATGATCACACTGTCCATGGACAACAGGTGGGGGCAGAACCATGGGAGTTGATGTCACTTCCTTGGGCCAAAAAGTGCTGTAACACCGTTCCACCCCATACCAGCACAAATTAAGCCCTGTCTATACTCAAGGACGGGCAAGAAGTATAGTTTCCCGTGAAGTTATGTTATAACTCAGGCCATTTACAGCCTTTTAAAGAAGTGGCCTAGTTAATATGACACTCTGAAAAAGTCCACCCACTGCTGTTATTTTTCCTTGTCTAACTCATTCATGGAAACTATGGAACCACTGTCAAGTACATCAACTATTCTGTTTCATACCCAAAAAAACAAATAAAACAACAAAAGAAAAAAGGACAACAGATAATTGGTTTCAGCTGAAATTCAGTCCAATATCTATTCAAAACAACCTTTAGGCCCAACCCCAGTGGAAACAGTTATAGCAATAAAAGGCAATTGAAGACAAAATATAGTGTAAACAAAGTCCTGCAGCATGAAATATGCTTTCATATAGGTCTTACAGCAATTGGTCACATTAAAGTACCAGATCTAGTGCCTGTTAGTTCCCAAGATTCAGCAAAGTACCAAAAATTCAGATTTACACAGTACACATGAATTGAATCTATACTGGCTACACTTTAAACCAGTGCTTATCAATATTTTTATGGCCATGACCCCGATTGTGCAACCCCTCAGAGGTGCAGAATAATGATGCACCTATGGAGAACCCACCTAGGTCGTAATCCCGAATGTTAGTTTTGTAACCCCATTTAAGGTCTCAACTCATAGTTTGTGAAACTCTGCTTTAAACAATATAATCCAAATCTCTTCCCACCCTACTTCAATCACCATACAAACCAAACTGACAGACAGAAAAAAAAGAGCCTGTTTTCCCAAACATTGTAATTTCTCTTTCTTTCCTTCTCCTTTTCTCTCTCCCTTTAAATTTATATTTGCAATATAATATGTTGCTTATTCTTTTTAAATTTTTAATGTAAACTGCCTAGATAATATCACGTATCTGAAACTTGAACTTCCCACACCTGTCTTCATGCAGATATTGTTCTTCATTAGGTTGTCTGTAGAATACAGTAAACTCACTGGAACGATAAATATTCATTCACACTCTCAAGAAACAGAGACATATTCTAGACTTTTGCTAATTTACAAATATCTTTCACAGTCCAGTTGTCTTCAGCGTTTAGGTTTGCTGCGTTTCCAGATCTCACTAATACCAAAGTACCATCAACACAGCCTCAGTAGCCCCGGAGTTCTGTCCCTTAACACTAGGTTAACTAGTCTGTATATCAGCCAGAATCCCCCAACAAATGGCACAATATTATTCTCTCCAGATAAAATAATATATATATATATATCCTGTGTACAAAAATGGATAAAAAAAATGTTTCTGGCCTTACTTTCAAGTCACTGATATCCTTTACTGAATCAACTCAAAGATGCATCTGTGCTTGTTAAGGTCCACAAAAAAAAAAAAAAAGACAAGAATATGTTAATCCTCCCCAATGCTAGACAGACACCGTGAATGGGGAGGATTCAGGTTGTTGTATAGTTCAAATGCCCAAATCACTAGAATTGTTTTCCTGAATGAGGCTACCTAAATAGCAAAGCCTTCTCAAATATCTCTGTACTTTTGCACTGGCCCAAACTCAACAATTCAAATACTTCGTTTCGATGCACAATTACAGAGTCTGATCTTTTCTAGCCTGCCATTCCTTGTTAATTTAACAGATGTAGACACATCTAGCAAACTTCAGTGATATGTCAATGTTATAAGCTTCCATCCATGATTGGAACCACAAGGCCCACCCTATCCAGAGGGAGACATCAAATTTTAACATATTTTTAATACATTTAGAATAAATCACAAACATAATTGTAGTTTGAAAATAATTTTTGCAGAGCACTCAGATGTTCATAAGGAAAACCCCTTAAAAGGTAACTTTACACAAAACTGACCTCAAATCTTCCAATAGGGACAAATACCAAAAGTATTGAAATATTCTAGTATCATAAATGGGAATCAGGTATTATCATTGGTCAAAATAATAGAGTGTGAGTAGAAAATAAAAACAACACAAAAAACTCCTTCTACACTATGAGAAATACTTTTGGCATTTGCCCCTATTGGGAGATTTGAGGTCAGTTTTGTTTAAAGTTACCTTTTAAGGGGTTTTCCTTATGAACATCTGAGAGCTCTGCAAAAATAATTTTCAAACTACAATATTGTTTTGTGCTTACTTTATTTTTGTAGTTTATTTTTCCTTATTATTGAATAGGTTTAATAAATTTAGAATAAAATATATTCTGTGCATTACATTTCTTGAACATTAGGGACAATTTTCTCTGCAATCTGAACTTCTTGGCAGCTTCCAGCTGGGCCTGCCATTAGCGTGCTGCCTATTACAATCATAATTGTTATTAGAATTTTATTGGAGAAAACTTATATATACAAGTTCCTTAGTCAACAGGAACTTCAAATTCAAAACTCAAGTTCAAACAAAGAATTGTGGGGGAGGATTGAGGATTTTGGATCAAATGGATTATTTATTTCTCTTAAAATTTTTTATTTTTGTTTATTTATTTTTTTATTTTTGTTACATTTGTACCCCGCACTTTCCCACTCATGGCAGGCTCTATGCGGCAGGCAATGGAGGGTTAAGTGACTTGCCCAGAGTCACAAGGAGCTGCCTGTGCCGGGAATCGAACTCAGTTCCTCAGTTCCCCAGTACCAAAGTCCACCACCCTAACCACTAGGCCACTCCTCCATAATGAACAAAATAGCAGGTCCAAAGCAAGAGCGCTTCTAAAAAAAACAAAAACAAACCCAGATTGGATAAAGTAAATATAATTTAAAAATAAAAAGCTATTTTGTTGCAATTTATGGTTAGCCGTGCATCAAACAGAAAGTTTTCCATTTCATAGATGTCAAATTTGTAGAGAATGCAGGATACCACAGCTATCCTGCCTCCAAGTACTCAGAATGATCAGATTTTAATTTTTTTTAATGGTTTGTTACTTGTGTCAACTGTTTGAAAAGCAATTGGATACCAAAAATTATAGGCTAGACTCATACACTGGTATTGTCAAAATAAAATGGGAATGAGTGACATTTTTGTACAGAAAAGGCATTTGAGCCAGTCAGAAACACTCTGGCTTTCAAACAGAGATTTCAAATAAAAGATGGAGTTAGCTTCATTTTTGGATAGGCTTTGTTGAAGCCAATAATTAAATATATATCAAATAATAATTACACTGCCATCAGAATAATGTATTAAATTCATCTGCAACTTAAAAGGCACAAGTAACCCTCTTTGTACTAAGCAGTATTTCCAAGCATGCAACAAAGTAATATCCACCTGGTATCAACTCAATATTCACACCCAAGTCAATTAGCTCCCTTGTAATTTCACAGAACCAATAAGCCAAGTTAGCAAGACAGCTGCAATTAACGGGTGGTAAATACTGCCACAGGGAGAGCTTCACAGATCAGGATTTGCTTCCTTCCTCCAGGTTTTTTCTCTCGCCCAGTGGTTCCCAAACTTGGTCCTAGAGGCACCCCAGCCAGTCAGGTTTTCAGGATATCCACAATGAATATCCATGCTTCAACTGCATGCAAATCTATCTCATGAATATTCATTGTGGATATCCTGAAAACCTGACTGGCTGAGCTGCCTCCAGGACCAGGTTTGGGAACCACTACTCTAGCCAAAGTCTACCAAGAACAGTTAGTTTGAATAAGATTTTTATCCAAAAGGACAAAGTTCCTTATTAGGAAAATCAGGAGTTCCCTTTTGTAGTGTTCAGATACAACACAGTTTAAAGATACCCGCTCTGTCAAGAATTTGTAGGGGCTTATTAACACTTCAAGCTGAAAAACACAGCCTTGACAAGTAGTCCTATTCCCTCTACAGTACTCCCATTAGAGTCAATGAAAAAGAATGAGGGCAAAGTCCACTCATTAGTCTTTTTACTCCAGGGGTGTGGACCCCAAAAGGACCTTCCTACCCCCTCTTTCCTGCTTTCTCAGCTATGAGTTCAGCCAGTCTATAGCAATTCTTTTCAGTCTCAAACTCTTCTCAAAACATCAACATCCAAACAAAGAAAAAATATAGACTTGGCTTAAATTAACACCCCCCCCCCCCCCCCCCCCCAGGGCTGGGCAGCCACCTCCATACAGTGTTTTATTTTATCACACTGACTCATCCACTGCTGCCCCTTACAAATAAACTCAAAAGTGTCTCTGGATTTGGGATACAACTATTGTCAAGAAAAGTAATCAAGAACTTATCTCCATGTTTAAGCTGCCCTCAGCTTCCTTCAATCCCGTACTCATTAGCCACGTCCATTTTCATGTTGTGGGGCTCCTCCTCAGTACTTGGGTTTTTAATCTCTATCTCCATGGACTGGGGCTCTTCTTTGAGCTCTGGTTTTCCCTGTCCTTCCTCTTCTGCCTCTGTAACTGTCTGTGTGTTCTCTTACTGCCTGTGTCTTCTCTTACTGCCTGTGTTTTCAATCCCCATCCTAGAGGCCACACTTTTCTTTGACTGACAGTTAGAGGTTTAGGGAATCTGTAAACCCTACCCCTCAGGTGTGTTCCCTGTTTTCTGTGAGGCTTATCCTTGACTTACTCACAATATTCAGCCAGTCAGCAACCAGCATTTTGCTGACTACCAATGGTTTTATACCTGGATATTAAATGCTAGGCCATGTCCTGGTTCCAACGCTGAATATCCAGGCATACGAGGCTGGCTGGCTAAAACCTAGTTGGTCACGTGCAATATTCAGCAGTTAACTAACTAGCTAAGAACCACTTAAAGATAGGACTGCGTATTATGAAGTCCTATTTATGCGGTTATCTTAATCGGTTAAGTGCTGAATATTGGCACTTAACTGGCTAAGTGCTGACTTCGCCCCTGAAACGCCCACTAAATAGCTGGTTTTGACTTGAGTACTAAATGGGCATTTTCAGCAGCACTATCTGGTTAAATGAATTGCTTGGAACATCATACTCTAGAAAAATACACCAAGGTCTTACGTAGTAAATGACTTTGTTAGGATGTCTTTCTTTAGAATCTATTGTATATTATTGATTAATTATTATAAAGATAATTTTAATGAACTCAAAGGAACTACAGAGGATCAGTGCAAGAAACTCCAAGAACAGCCCAGTAGCAAACTGCTTGTTTATAGAAGGAAGAAATTAATGCTTGCTGCATATATTTTTATTATTGCTCATTACACTCGGAGGAGCAGTTTCTCATCACTGCCTCACACAGCTCAGGGTGTTTTAAGGAAATTCTGTAAAAGACAATAAGGCAAAGCACAACAAATTGAGGCTCAGCTATAAGATCTCATTCTGCAATTAGGGAAGAAAACAAACCAGCAAGGTCAACAGGCTGCTATAATCTGTCATTCATTCTACCCAGGTAGATGTCTCTTTTAACCATCTCAATGGTTACAACGTTAACAGAGTTTCTCTCTTTGTGGTTCAGTTTTGTAGACAGGGCACCTACTGATCTTTCTGCTCAGACAAAATGGACCAAGAAAAGAAGAAAATCTCTTCTCTCCTATCAGTTACGTATGACTTGGGTCGTTCCCTCGAGCACACTAGCCTGTGGTTTTGCTGGGGCTCAAAGCTAAAAGCTGTGAGGAAACATCGGGAATCGTGTCAGTCTAGCTGGTGTCATCTTGCTTTGCCAACCCTCTCAGCATTCTTTAAGTACAGCAGCCATTACCTTCCCTACTTCCACAGGATCCACTCCCATGTCAACCCTCTGGTGTGCCTGACCTGAAGCAGCCAGGACCAACGCTCCAAAGTGTCCTGCATACAGCACTAATTAACTACCAGGGAGCTTCCAAGTCTCACCCATTTATTTCTTCTCCATCCTCTGTACATGAAAAGAGTTCAATAGTCACTCTAAGATCAGAAAGAGCATATTGGGATTTTGAAACAGCTCTCTCCAAACTTGGAAAAAGCACATAGGTTTCAAGTAAAGCATTTGGGCACTTGTACTGCCGGTGGTGCTTTCCCACAGATCTGCTGCAGGCAGTCCCAGCTGGTGAACAAGCCAACCTGGGTGGCCTATATACTTCTCAGAAGCCAAGCCGTAGATACTGCTAGCTCAGGAAACGCCTGTTTATACACTTATTCCATTTTCACTGTGTCCTGACTGGTACCACGTCTCATAAGAAACTTGTTAAAATGATATGTCTGAATAGCATTCTGAAGATATTTAAGTTGTGAGTCATTCTACACCACTGTAAGCATTATGGTGGATCAACATAGAATTTATAGCACTCAGTGTTGATGCAGGTGGAGAAAACAATGCCATTGCCAGCTGCAAAGTAATTCCTTCACATTACTTTTGCTATGAACTGCTCATTTTGTTTGGACCTGGGTAAGAAAGTGCTAACCCCCACAAAAACCAAATGAAGGAATGTGTGCAGTCATTCCAAAAGAAGTATCTCTCTCTCTCTGCCTCTGAATCTTTGCATTTGTGTAGCTGTGGCTCTTACCATTACAGAGGGCAGCACAGTCACATGTGGTTCATGCCATGTGAGAGTGTGAAGAAGTCATTGCCAAACCAGACTGTGCAGAGAAGGC
This sequence comes from Microcaecilia unicolor, assembly GCF_901765095.1. Lineage (NCBI taxonomy): Eukaryota > Metazoa > Chordata > Amphibia > Gymnophiona > Siphonopidae > Microcaecilia > Microcaecilia unicolor. Next base: position 423,084,888 of record NC_044032.1, read on the forward strand.
CTGCAGACAAACAGATAGCCATCCTTTATGGTCCCTTGCTTTGTTCTTGTACCTGTGTCTTTTGGGGCAGTACAGCTAGTGCAAACAGCACATGGTGTTTCTTCAGGGCAAGCAAAGTTGATATGGTACTTGTGACCTGGCTTGGCCACTGTTTGGAAAACAGAATACTGGGCTAGATGGACCATTGGTCTGACCCAGTGTGGCTACTCTTATGTTCTTATGGCATGCAAGTGGGTTGCAATGTGTGCCAAAACCCAGAGAGCATCTCCTGTTGGCCACAGACAAAACAGCACTGATAGAAAACTATGACACAGGAGCCAAAAATATAATATATGGTAAAATTATGTCTTACCTGATCATTTTCTTTCCTTTAGTGGCAGCAGATGAAGCCAAGAATTAGTGGATTGTGTCCGTCTATCAGCAGGTGACGATAGATATCATTGACTTTCATCCCAGTGTTATAAGACGGATAGCTCCTCCCCAACTCAGTATGTCCATTACCAAAGCAGAACCTCCTGCCCTGGCCCAGAATGCATCCCATTACACCCCGGGCCGGGCCTGGTCAGATAATGACCATCTGGCCTTCTTCTGTTCCAGTCACACCCAACACGCTCTGAGCATTAAGACCACCGCTCAAGGCAACAGGCCAACTCCACTGCCTGTTGGGTACGACACAAAAAATTGTTCAATCATTTTTCTATACGTCTTCCTTTTATTTTTTCCTAATGCGGGGATACTAAATAGGGAACAAACACAGCATAGTAGCAACCGTGCACATACAATACAGAAGAGAGAGGGAGGGAGATAGATAGATAGATAGATAGATAGATAGATAGATAGATAGATAGATAGATAGATAGATAGATAGATAGATAGATAGATAGATAGATAGATAGATAGATAGATAGATAGATAGATACAGATGCATAGGGTGGGATGCTGGATTAATCTCTTGTCACTAAAGGAAAGAAAATTATCAGGTAAGACATAATTTTACCTTCCTCAGCGTGAGCAGCAGTTAAGACAAAACTAGTGGGATATAGCAAAGCAGTTCCTAAAGATTTGTGGGGGGGGGGGGGGGGGGGTATCCAATAACCCTACAGTCAGCACTGATGCACCAAACTTAGCATCTCTGTGCACGGCCACATCCAAATGATAGTGCTTCGATAAAGAATGCAGAGAGGCCAAAGTGTTCACTCGAAAGATGTCCTCCAAGGAGAAACCTTACGTCTCCGCCCAGGAAGTCCCACGGCTTGAGCAGAATGTGCCCTCAAAGCATGTGGGGCATGCTGCCCCAACAGCATATACACCAACACAATCATGTCCTTAATCCAGCGCGCCAGTCTCACCTTGGACACTGCCAGCCCCTTCCTGGGCCCTACGATCAGGACAAAGAGATGATCTAATCTGTGAAACTCATTGGTTACACGCAGGTAATGCAACAGAATCTGCCGGAAGTCCAAACAATGCAAGGCCACAAAATCCCATGGCTAATTCTCCACTGCAAATGTTAGCAAAAACAGTGGCTGGTTGAGGTGAAACGTGGAAACCTCCTTCAGCAAGGAGGGAACTGGACGGATCACCACCCCTGAGTTCAAAAACCGGAAAAAAGAGTCCCTACAATAAAAAGCCTGCAGTTCTGACACACTCCTCACCAAGGTCATTGCCTCGAGAAATACAGCCTTCAAAGGCCGACCCTTCTAGGACACCATCCACAATGGCTCAAAAGGAGCCTGCTGCAATGCCTGGAATACCAAATTAAGGCACCAGTCCAGACAAGGAGGCCGCAGTAGAGGTTTAAGATGACTAACCCTCTTCAAAAAATGCACGACATCCTGATGGGTGGCGAGGGAAGACCGTTCCACGTAACCCCAGTAACAAGCGAGGGCCACCACCTGAACCCAAAGTGAATTAATTGCCAGTCCTTTCTGCAGCCCTGCCTGCAAAAACAATAAGATGCATGGAAAAGAGGCTGACAGCAGAGAAACACCCTGTTGGGCGCACCAAGCCTTGAACATCCACCACATGAGTGTTTACGCCAAAGTCGTTCATCGCTTGTGGGACTGAAGGAGGGTGGTGATCACTCTCTCCTCAAGTGTGCCTGCTCAAGAGCCAGGCTGTAAGACCAAAGCAGGAGGGCTCCTCCATGGGTACTGGCCCCTGGCAGAGGAGGTTGGAAACCACTGGCAGAGAAAACGACATCTCAACAAGGAGATGGACCAGATTGGCATACCATGGCCGTCTGGGCCAGTCAGGAGCTACCAGAATTACCAATCCACGATGCCACAGAATCTGATGAAGGACACTCTCGATGAGTGGCCACGAAGGAAAGATGTAGAGCAGGACCTCATCCAACCAGGGCTGCAGCACTGCGTCCAGACCCTCACACCCTTCCTGTCTGCTGCTGAAAAACTGCATCTTGGTATTGCCCCACATTGCCATCAGATCCATGGACTGCACGCCCAGACTCTTGGTGATGGAATGAAACTCTTTTGGGGACAGCCCCCATTCTGCCAGATCTAGTGACATCCTGCTGAGAACGTCCACCTGCACACTGAGACTCCCCATAATGTGAGTTGCAGACAGGAGTTGCAAGTGATGCTCTACCCATGCACAGAGAAGCCACACTTCTGTTGTCGGAGCCACACTGCGCGTGCCTCCCACCCACGATGATTGATGTAAGCCACGGCCATCATGCTGTATGACAGCACCCAAACCAATTTGCTCTGTATCAGACTGAGGAATACCTCCAATGCCTGGGCTACCACCCGGAGTTCCAATTAGTTGATGGGTCACTGTGCCTCCATCACAGACCATTGGGCTTGCACACTGTGCTGGAGGCAATGCCCTCCCCAACCCACTAGGCTGGCATCCATCACCACCAAGATCCACTGTGGGGAAGCCAAAGACATGCCCCTCTGCAAGTTGCCCTGGTGCAGCCACCACCACATGCTGAGACACGACTGACATGGCACCACATCCATGGCTGCCATCATGGACCCCAGGACCTGCATGTTATCCCATCTGCTCCCGCAGATTCTCCGTGCAAGAGTCCATCAGAAACACCCAGCTCTGCCTGGTATTGAAGTGCACCCTGAGATATTCTAGATTCTGAGATGGGACCAGATGACTGGTTCAAATTGAAAACCCAGCCTAGAGACTGTGTAACATGAGGATCCTGCTTTAGACAATCCTAAGACAGAGGATTGAAGAAGATGGGTAGTGTGATAGGAAATCTTCTCAAGACCACCAGCAGTCTGCCAGTGCAGCAACTCCACACTGGTTCTCAAGTTAGTCCTCTGGATACACCCAGACTGTCTGGCTTTCAGGATATCCGCAATCACTATGTGTGAGATAGCATACAATGGAGGAAGTGCATGTGAATCTCTCTCTCGTGCATATTAATTGTGGAATGCTTAGAAAATCAGACTGGCTGAGTGTATCCTAAGAACTGGACTATAAGCGCGCCGACCAGCAGAATTGTAATAGAATAGAATTATTTGTGGTAAATGTTTAAATATCCAGCAGAAATCCACTGAGGCAAATAACTCTTGGTTCCTATGCCATGCGATTAGAGGATGTACAGGATCTTCCATTTTTTATCTATGGTCTTTTTCAAGACCCTTCCTTTGTATTTTTTGCATTGAAAAGATACTACATTGGAGATTGTGTCATCCAGTTATTAACAACAGACTCCTGAAGCAGGACGTAGGGCAAAACACAGTGCTGCGTTGAGCCTTTTTCTCAATCTTCTCTGAAGTATCAAGTTTGTCCTTCTCGTTTCTGGAGTCCACAGTCGACTTCCCACTTGTCTTTTTCTGCTAAATGTTTAAATATAAAATAAAACCATTTTATAAGGTAGCCTTTTATTATTATTTCAAGGAAATTAAATAGAGCTTTTTATTGCTAGCATCATGTACTTATTTCAATTGTTAAATTTTAACAACAACAACAAAAAATCACATCACACTGTAACCTTCAAAATGGTTATTTAGGTTATGATCATCCAATTTCCACAGTCTTCAGCAGAGAATTATACAGTGTTATATAATCCATTTTTCAAAAGCAACGATAAGCGTAGAATACAATTCAGATTAAATCTTCATTTTACATTTCTTGCAGTAGCACAATTTTTGTTGGACAATTCATATATTGTTTTTTTCTTACATGTTCTCAGTCATTTACACTTTAACTCAGTACTTCAATGAAGAAAGAAAGAAAGGCATCACACGCTGAAAACCTCTATAAGGAAGATATAACACGCAAATAACAGGATATTCAGCTGCCTCACACGCTGCAGAGAAAACCAAACTAAGTGTGCAGCCTTTATTTCAGTGTTTATGTAGCACTCTACACCAAGATGCATCACAATAATACTACAGACAGGTGGTGCAAGTCTCTGCATCAAAGATCATACATTCTTCTGAGCTTATGTAAAGGGATGGGATTTGATATACCACCTTTCTGAGGTTACAATCAAAGAGGTTTACGTATTATATACAGGTACTTATTTTGCACCTGGGACAACGGAGGGTTAAGTGACTTGCCCAAAGTCACAAGGAGCTGCAGTAGGAAATGAACTCAGTTCCCCAGGATCAAAGTCCACTGCACTAACCACTAGGTTACGCCTCCACTAGCAACATTCCATGTAGAATCTCAAATAGTAGCAACAGAATCTCAATAGTAGCAACATTCCATCTAGAATAGTAGCAACATTCCATGTAGAATCTCAAATAAGGAAAGGGAAATGGGACTTGATATACTGCCTTTCTGAGGTGTTTTTGCAACTACATTCAAACCGGTTTACATATATTCAGGTACCTATTTTGTACCCTGGACAATCAATGGAGGGTTAAGTAACTTGCCCAGAGTCACAAGGAGCTGTAGTGAGAATCAAGCTGCTGCACAAACCATCAGCCTAATCCTCCACTCCACTGTACTAAGTGCCTGATATTCACAAGGGATTAACCGGGCAGGAGAGTCTACTGCCCGGTTAAACCCTGCTGAGCTGGCTATCTGCCACTATTCTGTGACACTTAAGCAGGTAGTGGTGCTGAATATTGCCTCTAACCACCATGGCACCATATGGCTAGTCTTAGTATAAATAAAGAAAACAGGTCATACAGTAAGCCTGTCAAAGGAACTTCTGTGAGTTAGGAGGAAAATGCCTCTAGAAGCACCTTTTCCACAGATTACGCGGATAATGGGCTAGGGCTTCTTCATCATCGGTGAAAAAACCCCTTAATGGTAGTAGCTAGCCTTCTTGTCTTAATATTAAGAGCCCCAATATGAGAAGGAAATAATTATCGTCTTCTACTTATTCCTCTATCTTAATTTAAAGAGAGGTACTTAACTTGAAGCACACATCTTCCTTCAGGCTCTTTGGTATTCCTGACCGTGGTCAACGTTGGCCTCCGTTTCGCCACTGCTGCTTCAGAACCACAGTGTGTTCATGAATGGAAACTTGTTCCCTGGTATATCTATAGTTTACCATATGGCTAGTGCCAGGCAGAGCTTGGGAGGAGGCAGCACTTAACAGGTCACAGCAGCCAGCGCTGTGGGTGCTTCAGCACCTCCAATATTGAACAAACTGTGTAAAGGGAGAGGTAATTTCTGTTGGGTTTAGCACCCACAATAATTTTGAAAAGTTAGCTCCTATGTATCTGGGTAGCGGTGATATTCAGTCTACTAACTGGTTAGGTAAGGGCATAAAGGGACCCTTTTACTAAGCTGCGTTAGGCGCCAACGCATGCCAAACATAGCAAAACTGGCCTAACGTGGGACACACTGAAGTGTTCTGTGTTATCTAGCGCAGGTGGCAAAACTAAGGGTGCGGTATTTATTTTTTAAATTTTGGGGGGAGGGGGAACGTCAGGGGTGGAGAATGGGTATGGAACCACTGTTAAGCAGCACCACATCAGTATGTGAGAACTGAACAACGGTGACATGGGAGCCTAGATCCCTTAGCACCTCTTAAACAGAAGGCAATAACTGCTCACATGCTTATTTTTTAAAGGCTACAAGATAATGCTAACAGTACATGGCCAAGAAAAAAAAATAGAAAAAGGCTAATTCTATGGCTGCACTAGAAATGGGCTTAGCACACGGTAAAACCTGCTTAAGGACACACTAAGCCCATAACATATGAGGAAAGGCTGAAGAGGTTAGGGCTCTTCAATTTAAATTTTTTTTTTAATTAATTTTTTAGATATACTAATCAAACAAACTCAATTCAAATTTGAAACAGAAGTACAGTGGGGGAAATAAGTATTTGATCCCTTGCTGATTTTGTAAGTTTGCCCACTGACAAAGACATGAGCAGCCCATAATTCAAGGGTAGGTTATTGGTAACAGTGAGAGATAGCACATCACAAATTAAATCCAGAAAATCACATTGTGGAAAGTATATGAATTTATTTGCATTCTGCAGAGGGAAATAAGTATTTAATCCCTCTGGCAAACAAGACCTAATACTTGGTGGCAAAACCCTTGTTGGCAAGCACAGCGGTCAGACGTCTTCTGTAGTTGATGATGAGGTTTGCACACATGTCAGGAGGAATTTTGGTCCACTCCTCTTTGCAGATCATCTCTAAATCATTAAGAGTTCTGGGCTGTCGCTTGGCAACTCGCAGCTTCAGCTCCCTCCATAAGTTTTCAATGGGATTAAGGTCTGGTGACTGGCTAGGCCACTCCATGACCCTAATGTGCTTCTTCCTGAGCCACTCCTTTGTTGCCTTGGCTGTATGTTTTGGGTCATTGTCGTGCTGGAAGACCCAGCCACGACCCATTTTTAAGGCCCTGGCGGAGGGAAGGAGGTTGTCACTCAGAATTGTACGGTACATGGCCCCATCCATTCTCCCATTGATGCGGTGAAGTAGTCCTGTGCCCTTAGCAGAGAAACACCCCCAAAACATAACATTTCCACCTCCATGCTTGACAGTGGGGACGGTGTTCTTTGGGTCATAGGCAGCATTTCTCTTCCTCCAAACACGGCGAGTTGAGTTCATGCCAAAGAGCTCAATTTTTGTCTCATCTGACCACAGCACCTTCTCCCAATCACTCTCGGCATCATCCAGGTGTTCACTGGCAAACTTCAGACGGGCCGTCACATGTGCCTTCCGGGGCAGGGGGACCTTGCGGGCACTGCAGGATTGCAATCCGTTATGTCGTAATGTGTTACCAATGGTTTTCGTGGTGACAGTGGTCCCAGCTGCCTTGAGATCATTGACAAGTTCCCCCCTTGTAGTTGAAGGCTGATTTCTAACCTTCCTCATGATCAAGGATACCCCACGAGGTGAGATTTTGCGTGGAGCCCCAGATCTTTGTCGATTGACAGTCATTTTGTAGTTCTTCCATTTTCTTACTATGGCACCAACAGTTGTCTCCTTCTCGCCCAGCGTCTTACTGATGGTTTTGTAGCCCATTCCAGCCTTGTGCAGGTGTATGATCTTGTCCCTGACATCCTTAGACAGCTCCTTGCTCTTGGCCATTTTGTAGAGGTTAGAGTCTGACTGATTCACTGAGTCTGTGGACAGGTGTCTTTCATACAGGTGACCATTGCCGACAGCTGTCTGTCATGCAGGTAACGAGTTGATTTGGAGCATCTACCTGGTCTGTAGGGGCCAGATCTCTTACTGGTTGGTGGGGGATCAAATACTTATTTCCCTCTGCAGAATGCAAATAAATTCATATACTTTCCACAATGTGATTTTCCGGATTTAATTTGTGATGTGCTATCTCTCACTGTTACCAATAACCTACCCTTCAATTATGGGCTGCTCATGTCTTTGTCAGTGGGCAAACTTACAAAATCAGCAAGGGATCAAATACTTATTTCCCCCACTGTATATACTAAATTGACAGAAATACTTTGCTACATTATCACAGTAACAACCATCCAAACGCAACTAAAAGTAGCTTACCTTTTTCCCAGCTATTAAGGTATCGTCGGATTTGTAGCGATACAAAGACTTTTAAATTACAAGCTAGAGGTTTGTTACAAAGATTTAAAGATAGAGGATACCCTGATGCCATATTATAGAAGTCATACGTGAGAGCAAAATACAATCACAGAGAAGCTCTACTACAGCCTGCTACTAAAAAATCCGGATCTTAACTTGCAAACATGTGTGCTTAAATATATGCATAATGTAAATATAGCAGTACGAATTCTAAAACAACACTGGAGGATTTTGCAAGCCCACCCCGTCCTTCAAACTCAAGATCTGAGAATAGCGTACTCAGGAGGGGCTAACTTAAGAGATGCATATCATATTTTCAAAAGCAGGAACTAGGATTGTGAGCCCTTGGGCATTGCCGAGGAGCGGCAGTGGCAGGCATAACCACCCCACACAGGGATAAGACAGAACTCTGACAGGGACGGCTAGTCTTCACCTGCACCTGGCCACCCTTCCCCAGGAGTTGAGCCCCTGGGTGCAGGTGGCCGGCAGAACTGGCCGGACAGGGCCGGAACTGGATACCAGCAGGATACACACAGGGACTAGAATACACAGGGAGGCTAGGCAGAATACTAGACTAGGACTCTCAGACAGACAAGGGACAGAACTGAAAGCTGCAAGCAACCACTGAAACAGGGAACAAACACTGATAGACAGGAGACAGAACTGAAAGCTGCCAGGCAGCCACTGAACAAGAAACACAGGCAACTAAGAACTAGACAAAGACATACAAACAAGAAACAAGACTGGGAAACAAGAATACAGAACAAGAAGCTACAAAAAGACTAAACTAGAATCAGGCAAGAATTACAGACTATAAACTGGACTAGGCAGAAGTGCACCAGCACCCCAACATACCAAGGACCTTAGACGATGCAAAGGCCAAGCAGAGAGTTTCCAAATGGCTAATAAGCCCAGCAGCAGCTGAGACTCAAGCTGCAGCAATCACGAGGCAGCTACAGGTGCTGTGCAGGCTCAAACAAGACAAGCAAGTCTGGCAGGCCGGATGATCCGGACTGGACTGGGCTGAAGTCTGGAACGGGAAACAGCAAACAGACAATCCAATGCAGCCACCAGGTCTGGCCACCAGAGGGCAAAAAGAAAACAAACCAAAACACAGGCAGAAAGCATACTGATGCACAGAGAGGCTTAACACACACAGGTGCAGTATAATGGAGTAATTAGAGCCATGCTGGAAGCAGCCAGCACACAGAGAGGCATATTTTCAAAGCACTTAGCCTTCCAAAGTTCCAAATATGCCTCAAAGACAGAGACAGAACTAACTCAGCAAGAACAGACAGAAGCCAGCTCAGAAGTGGACCGCCGGGAATAAGGTTAGTCTAAGAGGGGTCACGACCACAATCGTGACAATGCAATACAAACTAAAAGAAGATCAACCAATTATAACTGGTCCAAAAAGGAATGTGGAAAATGCATCTTCTGTGTCAATATGATAAAAACAGATATTTTTGTCAATCCGATTGACAAAAAAGCATATTATGTACAGTACAATACAAATTGTGAGACTACCCATGTAGTATATTTAATATGTCCATGCGAGAAACTATATGTAGGCAAGACCACTCAGCTCTTTAAAACAGCATCTAAGTGATCATAAGTTCAATTTAGGTCATCAAAGACTAGAGGCACCTCTTGTTGCTCATAGTAAAACTATGTCACCTATATTCAATGAGTTTAAATGTGTCATAATTGACCATGTGACACTATCTATGAGAGGAGGAGATCGTGATCATAAACTTCATCAAATCGAACAACGCTGGATACACAGACTAAAGTCCCTTACTCCATTAGGACTTAATAACAGGATGGAATGGAACGCTTTCATTTAATGTAACTCTGTTTGCATCTATGTTTTACCTCTGCAGTAGGTCTGTTTATTATGTAGAGTTGATCGCACAGTTATACTGTAGCTTTGTTGCGTTCTCGAGGGCCTTGGCATTCTGTCAGGTCCTCGAGGCAGGACTGTAGTTCGTGAGCCCTTGGGCCACTGCCGAGGAGCGGCAGCGGCAGGCAAGACCACCTCGGGACTGGAAACACAGAAGAGCAGTACTGGAACTCTGGACTGGAGTAGTACAAGGCAGGCAACTAGAACAGACGAGACAGGAACAGCTTCACCTGCACTTAGCCACCATTCCTCCAGAGTTGAGCTCCGAAGTGCAGGCGGCTGGCAGGACTTGCAGGATAAGACAGGAACTGAAGATCCAGAGGACCCACCCTGGGTCTGGGATACACGAGGGCGACAGGGCACGGAACTAGACTCAGACAGTGTGCTGCTGCACAGCCACTAACAAGACCCAGAAGACAGACCAAGGAACACAAGGCGTACAGAAGCTTAGCAGGAGCAAGGACTAGGGCAGCAACACACTAGGCAGAACAGGGATCCGGGAATACCCACACGGTAAACCCTCTAGCTAGGTGGAGACAGGATACAGGAATAATCACCCAGGAAATACACACTAGCCAGACAGATACAGGATTCAGGATATACCCTCAGGATATACAAAAGCAGGGTAGGCACACAGGCTAGGCAAGGCAGGGTTCAGGGTAAAGAGAGCAAACCAGGAATAACAGGCCAAGGGTCTTGGGCAGGCAGCACAGCAAACAGAGTAACCAGGAAGAACAGGCCAAGGGTCTTGGGCAGGCAGCAGAGCAAACAGAGTAACCAGGAATAACAGGCCAAGGGTCTTGGGCAGGCATCAGAGCAAACAGAGTAGCCAGGAATATCAGGCCAAGGGTCTTTGACAGGCAGCAGAGCAAACAGAGTAACCAGGAATACAGGCCAAGGGTCTGAAGCCACAGCCGTTCCACACACTGACTGGGGAACTCACAAAGTCTGAGGCTTCGCATACAGACAGAGAACAAACCCGGACAAAGGCTTCACCCGAACCCAGGGTAAGCCAGGGGCAGAGGCTTCACCCCAACACAGGGTAAGCCTGGAGCAGAGGCTTCACCCCAAACACAGGGTATGCCAGGAGCAGAGGCTTCACCCCAAACACAGGGTAAGCCAGGAAGGACCCGCAGTCTACATACAGAGGCTTCACCCCAACTCAGGGTAAGCCCGGAAGGACCCGCAGTCCACAGAAAGACAATGGCAGGGAAGACCCCCCATGGAAGAACAACAGACACAGACACACAGACACAGAAAGAAGCTGGGCAGGAACCCAGAGAGAGGCTAAGCAGTAGTGCAGCGGACACTTACTAACCTGACCTGGCCCAAGAGCATAACACTATGCAAAGGCCCTGACTGCAAGCACAGCACTTCCTTATGAAGGCTCTCACTGATGAGTCACCAGCAGCAGGACAGAAGCAGGAAGTACACTGACCCCAAAGAGAGGTTTGACACACATAGAAGTGAGCCCTCAGGAAAGACAAGCAGGAGCAATCTTGGAAGCTGAAACAGAACAGATGGAAGCCATCTTGGAAACTGGCCAGGCAGGAAGGCATAGCCCACACAGGTGAGGTCTAGTGAGATAATCAGCGCAGAGACTAGAGACAAGACTAACACAGACAGAAGCCAGCAGAGCTGCTGACCCCCAGAAAGAAGGTAAGGCTGAGGGTGGTCACGGCCACAGACATGACAAGCTTTAAATAACTGCTTTAATTTGATTGATATAGGAGGAATGGCATCTCTTTAAAAAGCGGCGGCCATTTTTGCATAACAGTCCTTAGAAAGGAAGGCAAGAGAACATATGGTAAGAGAGACCCCTTATGCTTTAGTCTCCAGAATACATACTTTTTTCTCTCTAAAATGATGTTATATGCATTGTTAATTTCAGGGCTATACCATTGGTATGGAATTCACTTCTTAAGAAGCCTGTATCGAAACAGAAATTTTCTGTAGAGCGTGCCCAGCCGCAGTGGTCTTTAAAAGCCCAGATAAGTACCATTGATACTATAGCTGTAAATTTATATAGGTCACCGGAATAGATATAGCAAATGCTATTATTACATATTTGGAGGGGTTTTTTAAGACTAATGAGGAGCTCAAGCACAGTCCACAAGGGAGCATTTCCCAGCAAATAGTGGATGTAAGCATTCAATGGTTCATTGTCCAAAGGAGCAAAGACTGTTGAGCATCTGAAGTCTTTTTCCTCCGTAACAAAAAACGGAGAGTGAGACTTGCTTATTTAGATATTGAACTAGAGTAAACTAGCAAGTGCCATATCAAGTTTGAATTGTCATTTCTAGAATTAGAAAGGGCAAGATAGGTTGGATTTTTTACATATCCACTGTGAATATTCAATAGCTCTAGGTATGTACATTTGGCTCAACAATCCTGAAACTCAATTCAGTATGCCACCATCAATGGCTGGATTTATGCGTTTCTGTAGAACATGTAACAGAAAGCAAAGCAAGCTTTTGGATTAGCAATTACTAATTCTTTAAGTAAGTTAATGCCTATTGCAAACTGCTCTGTCATTTATTCATATATATTTATTAGATAGCTGTGTGCACATTCCTGAGTGCAAAATAAACTTTTGAAAAATATTTTAGTCATTTCATCTTAGTGAACTTCTCTGTTCTATAAACTGTTAATTGGACCCAGAGGGGTTTGGAAAAGAGCTGGGAAGCTGACAAATGCATAAAACAGCTAAATTATAGCAACGTTATTTTTCTTTAAACTAATTTTTGAAACATATATTGGTGTTTTTGAGATATAAAATATTCATTTCCTTACCACACTTCAGCTGAATTGCCTCATGCTAATGTCACTTAAGGGCCCATTTACTAAGGTACACTAATGTGGAGTGGAAAACATGAAAAAGGATCTGAAAAAGCTAGAAGAATGGTCTAAGGTTTGGCAATTAAAATTCAATGTGAAGAAATGCAAAGTGATGCACTTAGGGAGTAGAAATCCAAGAGAGGCGTATGTGTTAGGCGGTGAGAGTCTGCTAGGTACGGATGGGGAGAGGGATCTTGGGGTGATAGTATCTGAGGATCTGAAGGCGATGAAACAGCGTGACAAGGCGGTGGCCGTAGCTAGAAGGTTACTAGGCTGTATAGAGAGAGGTGTGACCAGCAGAAGAAAAGAGGTGTTGATGCCCCTGTACAAGTCGTTGGTGAGGCCCCACCTGGAGTATTGTGTTCAGTTTTGGATGCCTTATCTTGCTAAGGATGTAAAAAGAATTGAAGCGGTGCAAAGAAAAGCTACGAGGATGGTATGGGATTTGCGTTACAAGACGTATGAGGAAAGACTTGCGGACCTGAACATGTATACCCTGGAGGAAAGGAGGAACAGGGGTGATATGATACAGACGTTCAAATATTTGAAAGGTATTAATCCGCAAACGAACCTTTTCCGGAGATGAGAAGGCGGTAGAACGAGAGGACATGAAATGAGATTGAAGGGGGGCAGACTCAAGAAGAATGTCAGGAAGTATTTTTTCACGGAGAGGGTGGTGGATGCTTGGAATGCCCTCCCGCGGGAGGTGGTGGAGATGAAAACGGTAACGGAATTCAAACATGCGTGGGATAAACATAAAGGAATCCTGTGCAGAAGAAAGGGATCCTCAGGAGCTTAGCCTAGAATGGGTGGCAGAGCTGGTGGTTGGGAGGCGGGGCTAGTGTGGGCAGACATATACGGTCTGTGCTGGGGCTGGTGGTTGGGAGGCGGGAATAGTGCTGGGCAGACTTATACGGTCTGTGCCAGAGCTGGTGGTTGGGAGGCAGGGTTGGTGGTTGGGAGGCGGGGATAGGGCTGGCCAGACTTATACGGTCTGTGCACTGAAGAGGACAGTAGAAATAAAAAAAAGTAGCACATATGAATTTATCTTCTTGGCCAGACTGGATGGACCGTGCAATTCTTTTTCTGCCGTCATCTACTATGTTACTATGTAATGTTTTGAAGCTAATGTGCGTTAAAAGCCAAAATGAAAGCATTTAAGATCTTGTCCCTCCATTAACTGTAGTGCATGCTCCTAGGACTTTGGGGAAGGCAGCTGCGCAATTAATGCAAATGATCACTAAATACACATTATCAGCATAGTCAATATCATAAAATACAGTTAGCTATACCTCTTCAGATATGTGACCATATCTGGAAAAAGGTGACTAAAGTAACCAGAAACGAAACAATCCAAACCCCATACTTTAATGTGATTCTTTCTTAAAGTTACAGAAGTTCAACCATGTAAATTTTTCAGACTGCTTATGGACAAGTGACATGAAAAATCAGCCATTCTTAACATTTTGGATCCGCTACTTTGCTCATCTTTTCCCATAGATGGTCACATATAGACAGTGGACTACAACGTGTTACATTAGCAGTTAAGGCAAGGTAATGATAATCACTTTTTTTTTTGTTACATTTGTACCCCGCACTTTCCCACTCATGGCAGGCTCAATGCGGCTTACATGGGGCAATGGAGGGTTAAGTGACTTGCCCAGAGTCACAAGGAGCTGCCTGTGCCTGAAGTGGGAATCGAACTCAGTTCCTCAGTTCCCCAGGACCAAAGTCCACCACCCTAACCACTAGGCCACTCCTCCACATTCGCAGTAATGTGCATTCTCCATCCCCTATTGGTGATTTTAAAGTTACAGGAGTCATTTTATAAGGATCCGCCTAGTTGTAGGTGCCAAGATGTATGCAAAAGCTAGCATTTTATGTTTACATTTATTAAAAGTCTTGATACCCTGTGTTACTGTGTACAGGCCACAGCAGCTTACAATGTTGAAAAACATATATCATAAAATTGAAAAGAATGTCAAACAATGACAGGGAAAACTAGAAACCAACCGTACCAGGACTCAATCATACAATGGGAAGGGGGGGAGCAAAGCAAACCTGTAGCTGAGCAGGCCACCTCGACCTCAGGGAGTCATAACAGAAAGGCCAAAGGCCTTTTCGGAAAAATGAGTCTTCAAAACAATTTTAAATTTAATGAACGGATAGACTCGTAATGGGCACCTTTTGAGGGTTGTAATACCAAGTGATTGGCAGCCAGAGAATGCAGAAAACGAGGGGTGTGTAGGAGTCCACAAGGGAGGAAAGATAGGAAGGGGTGCCAAGGAGCAGGATTTTGTGGATTAGACAGAAGACTTTAAACCAACGCCTATAAGAGACCAGTAACCAGTGCAAATGGATAAGGAGAGAGGTGATGTGATCGAACCTTTTTTGCTTTACAAAGAAACCGGGCATCAGAATTATGTAGTGTTTGTAGGCGGTGTAGGAGATAAGAAGAGATCCCACAACAGAGTTGCATTTACCCACCTAAGTGGCCACTTATGTGTGTAAATAACCTCTTATGAAATACCAGCTAGTAGGTTCAAGGTGCATAATTTCACCGTAGAGGATGAGGCCAAAAAAAAAAGTAACCCCCTAACTTTTTTTGCCATTTTCTCAGCAATCACTTTTATGTACTTAGTCATCATACTTACATATTGCTATTAAACAACATTTAATTATCTTATGTTGATGTTACTGACATTTTAGTGTTACTACCTAGTGATTTTTGCACGTTAAAAATATTTGAGCTAAAACACAGTAAAATATCACCATTCAAACAATACAATTAACAATGTGTCAGAATTTCACAGTCGCTGTGAATGCTCAAAGTGTAAAACCCCAGCTTTAACACAGGCCTTCAGTCACTTTGGAAAGTTCTTAACAGCCTTGTGGATCGGTCCCTATGGCAATTTGTCCCAGATCATCTGCAGGGCTTCCTCCAGTTCAGCCACTGTTTGTGGCTTTGGGAGGAGCTTGTGATATGCCTCCAACATTGCTCCCCAAGCAAAAGTCTATGTCACAGTGACATCATCAACAGTAACAGTAACCTGGTACCCTATTTTCTTTTTTTTCAAATAATGGTAGTTTTACAGTGCAAACATTTTTGAACGCACTAAAATCACTGGGTGATCACGCTAAAAAGTTTGTAACTTCACTGTGTTTAAACATAATCTCATTCTACTTGGCAAATAAACGTCATAAAGCTATAACATTTCGCTTTGAAATTCCGAGTGGTTCCTGAGAAAACTGCAAAAACCCCTAGGGAATAACTTTTTTTTTTTGCCTCACCCTTTAGGTGTGCACAGGGGTGGGGTTTGAATGGAGCATGAGCAGGGTTTGCAATCTGTTTTTTTCCTTATTCAGTTTAAGTTTATGAGAATAAATTTATTTATTTTTTGTCTATTAGATTGTAAGCTCTTTGAGCAGGGACTGTCTTTCTTCTATGTTTGTGCAGCGCTGCGTACGCCTTGTAGCGCTATAGAAATGCTAAATAGTAGTAGTAGTAGAACAAACCCAACATCCCTCCAAATTCAAGCAATTACCCAGGCATTCAAAACTATCCTTATCATTCTCTCTCAAAGTAAGAGCTCCCGGGTTAACCTCAGCAGGTAACGTGCGTACTAATGGATACATAGCACACGATCTGCATATAAATATAATTTTTTTACGTCTTAAAACGTACTGTGTAAAATCTGGGCTTAGCATGTGGGAAAATCCTGCATTAAGGGGTCCTTTTACTTAGGTGCGCTGAAAAATGGGCTGCGCTGGTGTAGGGGCGTGTATGCGGACAGATCTATTTTCAGAGCTCCTGTAAAAAAAAGGCCTTTTTAAAAGTTTTGCTGAAAATGGACGTGTGGCAAAATAAAAATTGGCACGCGTCCATTTTGTGTCTGAGACCTTACTGTCAACCATTGACTTAGCGGTAAGGTCTCAAGTGGTAACCGTGTGGTAATCATCTACACATGTTGAATGACGATTACCGCCCAGTTTCTGCCACGCACCAGAAAATAATTATTTTCCGGCATACGTAGCGGGTGCAAGTAAAAAACAAAATTATCGCCTGGGCCTCGTGGTAGCTGGGCGGTAACTACGAATTAACGCATGTTGGGCACGTGAAGGCACCTAAGCAGCTTAGTAAAAGGGCCCCTAAAACAGTCTCCCCGATATTCAAAACTATTTAACCAGCCAGGAACAGCTCCAGAGCAGTTAAGTAGCATTAAAGTGCCGAACCACAAATATTCAGCGGGAGATAACCGGTTACCTCCTGCTGAATATTCTGGTTAGTGGCTAGCTGCTAACCAGCTGTAACATGCAACATAGCTGGTTAGGCACGGATAATCAGCGCCAAACTGACTGACTTTTTAGTGGTCAAAGATAGGCCTGCTATTTAAATGGCCTATTTTGACTGCTGAACATAATCAGAACTGAGTATTGGCAGAGCTGGTTAACTTTTTAGCGGCCAAAATAAACCCGTATATTCCATGCCGGTCGCCGAATATGGCCCGGCACAGAATACCAGAGTTTAATGCTGGTGGCAGCTGAATACTGGGCCCTCTATGTTCAGATTTGAGTGCACTTTTAGTAAAAAGGCCCCAGAATTTGCAGAGAGGAATAAGCTTCAAAAACTGTGATGCTTTAGAACTTGTATCAAAGTTTGGCATACTGCAGGAGGCTAAACTTATAAAAACAAGATTTTGGAGGCCTTACAAACACAGCTGCCCTTTCAGTATTCCTCCAATACGTCATGAACCACTAGTATTTTCAAAACAACTCAACCTGCTTATAATTAAGTTATAAAAGTTAAGCTTGTCTTCTTATGAATGATCTTTTTCTGTATATGAAGGAATGAGAATGATCTTTTAGTATTTCTATTAATATTTTTGAGCAAATAAACCATGAAGAAAAAAAAGATGAAACTGTTTGTGTGTTATAAAATGGACTGAGTCACACTAATTAGATGGAAAAGTGTGGCTTTTATAATTGTTCATAAGCATTCATCACTACAGGGCAGCACCAGCATTTAAACAAAGACCATTAATCATGCTGACCTGTTAACAAATTTTTTATTTTGTGCAACATTTGTTGATGACTGCAATGTGCACAGCAGATCAATTGGGATATCTCCCCAGAGGTGTGCACAGAATAGGTCCTGTTATTCAGCAAGTAAATTCACACAAGCTACTGTTCTGCTGCCACACGGTAAACATTGAGTACAATTAGTGTTCTGCTGCCATGCGGTGACTACGGAGGTCTTTTTCTCCACTTTAAAATAAGAAAAAAAGAAAGTCACTAACTTGATATCACATACTAATGCCACTTTCAGGCAATTAGGGTAGGCAAGTTCATTTCAGCTCATTACCAGTATTATACTCTATTTTATTTTTTCGCTGAAATTTGGTCTAGCGTTAGCTGAAAAATGGGCAACAGAAAAGATTGGCACTAAGGACTAAGTTCTAAGTTCTATATATGGCACCTTACTACAAAAAAAAAAAATTGGCGCTGAAATCAGTGCCAACCAAGCGTATTCTATAAATGGCGCCTGGATTTAGGCGCGGTATATAGAATGCACTTAGTTGATATTTCAGCGCCTAAATCTAAGCGCATCCATTTACACCAAATGAAACTTGGCATAAATCCTGGCACGTAGGATTTTTGCACACTGGGCTATATTCTATAACTATGTACGTAAATTTGGGCATGCCAACAAAACACCCATTTAACCGCCCATAACCCCACCCCCGTTTTAGAAATAAGGTGCACTGCATTACAGAATACGCTTAGCAAGTTGTGCATGTAAAGTCTAATTAGTACCAATTAGTGCTCATTATTGCTTGTTAAGTGCTGACAGACATCAGTGCTGATTAGCTTGTTAAGCCAATTAAATTATGCACAGAATTATAGAATCCGCTTGGATTTCAGCGCAGATCTTTAGGCGAGCTATACAGAATCTGGGGGCAAGCGCTACTCTATAAAGGGCACATGCCCTTTATAAAATAGTGCTTTCACGCCAAACTTTGGGTGCCAGACTTATGCCTGCTGAAACCTGTTGTAAATGCTAGCGCCAATGTTGGGAGCACTGAGCCTGTATTCTATAGGAGAACACATAATTTTTCGAAACGCCCCCGATGCACTCATGCCCTTCCCATAACCATGCCCCTTTTGAGTTATGTGCATTTCAGAATAGCATTTAGCAAATTAACATCTGTAATTGGTTAGCACCCAACGATTGATTGTTAATGGCTTATTAAACTATTAAATTGCGCTTGGCTGTGCACCCAAATTTTGGCACTCAAGGAGCCATATATAGAATCCAGGGGTATCATAGCTCAGATTTTTATTATGAAAAGTACTGATTTTCGTATCATGGTATAAAGCAAGTCCTTTTGCTTCACTAAATACTTAGGCATCTCCACAGACAGTGACGTAATCTAGAGGGGTTAGTGGTTTCCCCGACATTCCCTATTGTAGACAGAGTTGTTTCCACTGCTTTTTTTTTTTTTGTTTCTAGCAAAGGCCATTCGTAAAGAGTAGTGTGATCACCCAGGGACCTGCTCCCACAATAGCCGCACCACCTGCAACAGCCACAGGGGCTGCAAAAAGCCAGCATTGCGAATATTACACCGGTCTTTAGAACATGCCTCATATTGGGGAAAAAAGAACAAGTAGAACTGCTACAAAATCCTACACAGAAACTATGTGCTCACAACATATTTCACCTTGCTCAAATAAGCAAAATATGAATAGACTTTAACAAATGCAAAATAAAAGATCACATATTAGAAAAGGTGCGACAAAAACTCTGAACTGGAAAACCCCAGCACACTGGACTCTGCCTGCAGTACAACACTAGGGAAATAGAAGCAGAAATGCATTTCCTTCCTTAGTATGCAAAATACAAAATTATCAGATGCTGAACATTCAGCTTCCTGAAGCTGAGATGTTCAAATCACTAAACCATAATGAAAGATTTTTTTTTCTACCCTTATTATCAGTCTCTGCAGCCTGCGTCTCCCACTTTTTGCAGGGACTGAGCTTTTATGTGCTGGTTGTAGCGTACAGGTCTACATTCTCGCAGGACCAGCTCAAGACTATCTGGCACCCTAGATGAATCTTCAGTCATGGGCCCCCCCCACCAAAGAATGTCTCAAGGCCCCCCCTAATATTCAGCATC
The DNA here is from genome assembly GCF_901765095.1 of Microcaecilia unicolor. Classification (NCBI taxonomy): domain Eukaryota; kingdom Metazoa; phylum Chordata; class Amphibia; order Gymnophiona; family Siphonopidae; genus Microcaecilia; species Microcaecilia unicolor. The sequence continues at coordinate 423,104,764 of NC_044032.1, forward strand.
TCCTCTTCCCTTCTCAATTCCTACCCCTCTATAGTCTAGCATCTCCCCTTCCCTACCTATATCTCCACGAGATATCCAGAATCTTCTCCCGCCTCCCCTGAGGTGTCCAGTATCACCCCTTCCTTCCCTCCTCCAAGAGGTGCCTAGAATTTCCCCTGCCTCCCCTGAGGTGTTCAGCATATCTCTTTCCATTCCTCTCCAGTCCCTCCTGAGATCTCCATCATTTCCTCCTCCCATCCTCATCCTTCCCTTCCCATGAGGTGTCAAATAACTTCCAACTGATACCTCAGATGTGGCATCAAAGCCACCATCAACTTGTTTAAAGAAGCTTCATCGTGTCCAGTGTGGGGCTTTGAGTAAATGTGCATGCTTAAGGCCTGCCATGTCTCGCCCCCTCCAAACTGTTTCAGAGAAGTTGAGATCCGTGAGACCATGGGCATGTGAGGCTTCTTTAAACAATCCGATAGTGAACACAGTGCCAAGCTCTACGTGTGCCACTCCATGCAGATGCCTAGTCCACCTACTGGGGATTGGCTGAAGGGAAAGGGACATGGGACTTGATATACTGCCTTTCTGAGGTTTTTGCAACTACATTCAAAGCGGTTTACATATATTCAGGTACTTATTTTTTTGTACCAGGGGCAATGGAGGATTAAGTGACTTGCCCAGAGTCACAAGGAGCTGCAGTGGGAATCGAACTCAGTTCCCCAGGATCAAAGTCCACTGCACTAACCACTAGGCTACTCCTCCACTGCTTCTCTCATAGGCGCACCCTCACCCTAATTATTTAAACTTGCACGATCAAATTTTCAAGTACCATGCAAATTTACACGTGCAAGTTATAGAATAAGGTCAGTTGTGTGCGTAATTTAATTCAATAATTGGCTGTTAATTGAGTTAACAGCCAATTATTGGATACAATTGGCACCACTTTGCAGTTAATGTGTAACAGCAACTTAGTCACTATTCTATAAGTTGCATGCTCAAATTGCAGAGAGCACAACTTCAAGGAGGGTGTGGACCTGGGAGGGGCATGTCAGGTAGTGATGCACATGAGTTGTAGCATACTATCATCCATGTGCCTAAATGCTACAGTTAGGTACAAGCATTTACGCCAGCTCTTGAGCTGCTGTTACACCATTCACACTTACCCCTGGATTCTATATATGATGCTCAAATTATGTGCACAATTCAATTGAGTAATATTATGCATGCACCTTGCTAAGCACTATTCTACAAAGATGTTTATGTAAATCTATTAGCGTGTAACTGAAAAGGGGATGGGCAGATCAGGGGCATTCACTAAAGATGCATGCAGTGCTACAGAATTTGGGGAATCCATGCAAATTTCACACAAGGATTTATACCAGGTTTCAGTTGGTATAAATCCTTGTGCCCAAACATTAGGTGTGGATCCCAGTGTTATGCACTATTCTATAAACTATATCCAACTCAGAGCTCCATTTATAGAACAGAGCTCGGTGCACTTTTTTTTTTGCGTCCAAATTTGTGTGCCATTTACAGAATCTAATCCTTAGCGTGCATCTTCCTGGTGCCTAAATTTCAGTGACCCTTTGAGAATTTACCCCTCTCTGTGTATACCAGTGGCGTAGCTACATGGGGCCACGGGGGCCTGGGCCCCCATAGATTTGGTCCTGGACCCCCCTGCCGACAACCCTCTCGACCCCCCCTCCCACCGCCAACCCTCCCCCGCCATCACCGTCCACTACCTTTGCTGGCAGGGGACCCCAACCCCCGCCAGCCGAGATCCTCTTCTTCCGGCACAAGGCTTTGTTCTGTTTCTGTGAGTCTGACGTCCTGCACGTACAAAGTGCAGGACATCAGACTCACAGAAACAGAACGAAGCCTTGCACTGGAAGAGGAGGACCTTGACTAGCGGAGGTTGGGGTCCCCCGCCATCAAAGGTAGGCGACAGCGGGGGAGGGTTGGCGGCGGAAGGGAGGGTCAAGAGGGTCATAGGCAGGGGGGGGGTCAAGGTTGTTGGTGGTGGCGGCATTGGGGGGGCTAAAATGTGACCCCTCACCTCAGGCTCTGGACCCCTCTCCTGCCAAAGTCTGGCTACGCCCTGTTGTATACATCTGGTATGTGCAAGGCCTGAGCTCTTTCATTACTACATGGGAACCATGGGTCAATTTTAGCAAGCAATGGAAATGTGTCAGTATACAGTACCCCCCCCCCCCCAGTACCCCTTGAATAAAGCCCAGGTAGCAATGTCAAGAAATTCATTTTCACAGAGAGGGAGGCTGAAGCCTGGAATGCCCTCCCAAAGGAGGTGAGAGAGACAAAAACAGTGACAGAATTCAAAAAGGAATGGGATGAACAAAGAGGATCTCTAATTTAGGAAATGGATGCTATTTTTAAAAAAAACCCTTAAAAGGCTGCATGTGTGTGGATGTGTTGAGTGATGCTTAGATGGCAACTCCAGCTGTGATGAACTAGGGCTGCACAATCCAGTTTAGGATGGGCTGGAAAGGGCTTCAATGACAACTTCAGTAGCTGGAACCGAGGATAGTGCTGGGCAGACGGCAACTCCAGTAGTTGGAACATAAGGTCAGGGCCGGGCAGACTTCTATGGTCTAGGTCCCAGAAACGCCAAAGAAAGACCATGTTCAAGTATATAACATCACATTCGTTATTGATTTAATCATGAATTGAGAATGAATGTGACTGTTGGGCAGACTGGATGGACCGTTCAGGTCTTTACCTGCTATCACTTACTATGTTACTATTTATACCATAGGAGTGAAGCCTGAAAAAGTGCCCTATATTTTCCTTTCAGCTCTCTTTCAGGGAAAGTAGAGGGACCCAAGGATGGAGCTTCCAAGCCTCCAGGGATTCAGAGTAAACCTGGGGATCCAGGAGAATTCTACGTGAAAGAGTCAAAAGGTGATCCTTTACGAAAGAGAGTAAGCATGCGCTCTGTTCCACTGAAGTGTACCTTATCCTATATAATAATTTTCACCTCCAACGTTCTGTCTTGCCTAGGACTGTGGCTCCCTCCGAGGTGGTCTGCTAGGCTCCGTAGATCAGACTGAGACGTCACTGGCCGCATTATGACGTGATCCCGGGAGAAAAAAAAAACACACAGCTGATCGAAACAAAGCGAAAAGGCTCGAAACTGGCTGCCACCCTCCCAAACCTGCCGCGCTCACCAACCGCCCTGAAAAAAACCTCGCAACTGCCCCTGGAGTAAGACCCCGGAGGAGCGCAGTGACGTGACAGGTGAGAGAAGGAGCGGCTGCAGAGACTGCGTTGTAAAACTCAGGCATTTGCGAATGATTTGGGCTCGGTTTAAAAACATTTATCGCTTCTTTTCTTTTTATAGCAGCCGCTGCTGCTCAACAGGGGAAACAGCAGCGGCCAGACACTGTTACCACTGGCAGCTGCGGGTCGCGAGGGGGGGGGTTTGATGCGCCGGGGGGAGGGGAGGGTCGCTGAACATGGGTAGCTGCAGGGGGGCAGGGGGAGAGGAGGGTCGCTGGACATGGATGGCTGGAGGCCAAAGAGGTGGGGGTAGGGAGGGGGGGCTCTGCGAGAGGGGGGGGCGGGCTCACACTCACTCACTGTCTCTCACATACATTCTCTCTGACACACTCCCTGTCTATCACACTCTATCTCTCTGTCACACACACACACACACAGACACTCTTTGTCTCTCACACACTCTTTCTCACACAAACACACACACACACGCTGTCTCTGTCTCTCTCTCATTCTCTCTATGACACACACACTCCATCTCTCACACACACTCTGCCTCTCAAACATACACACTCCGAGAAAAACCTTGCTAGCGTCCGTTTCATTTGTGTCAGAAACGGGCCTTTTTTTACTAGTCTAGGATAAGAAAATGATATTACAGCCTGGAAAGCAGAGGAATGCTGCCAGGAGTAGGAACCTGCCTTAGAAATTTCTGTGCGAGAGTACGGATGGAGAAGCTATTAAACTGCAAGTCTCGGAGGAGGAACTCTCAGGAGTTTTCTGATTTCATTTTCGGCAGCAGATGTATCGTTTGTTCATTAAAATCTGATATACTATCTTCCACCAATGCTATAAAGCTGTTTACAAGTCGATTACATATATACACACACAAACATGAGGACTCACTGGCCAACAAACTGAGGAAACACAAGATAAAAATGTAAAGAAGAATCAGCAGGCTTATGCAGGTACAGGTAACTTCTGCAATGCTGCCTCCGGCTCTTCTGGTGGCAGAGCCTCAGCCCGTGCTGTGCTTAGAGAACTGTTAGTTCTTCCATCAGCTTCCATTGTGTTCCTTCGGTGTTTCAGTCCTCCTTAAAACATTGATAATTTTGATGTCACGGGTCCTTTTACTTCTTGTGCTATGGCAGCTGGATTCCCATGACATCGATGTTCTATGCCACTGCAACCCCTGTTGATCTTCGGGTGGTGAGGCCTGGCTTTTCTGCCATCCCCCAGTTGTCTTCTCACTCCCTGATGTACTCCAGTCTATAATATCTATTTGAGTGCACATGTAAAAACAGATGCATACAAATGGATACAAATGGACAGACAGGCTAGGCTGATCCTCAGACACACTGTGTTTTTTGAGAAATGTGTATAATAAGAGATCCTCAGTTAAAACAGCAAGGCCACAATTTAAAAAAATTATCAAGCCAGGTGGATTAGAGGTGGATCTCATTTATGAAAAGGCAGTAAAACTATGCTTTGAGATCCACAACTGAGACCAGACATAGTAACATAGTAAATGACGGCAGAAAAATACCTGCATGGTCCATTCCAGTCTGCCCTACAAGATAAACTCATATGTGCTACTTTTTGTGTATACCTTACCTTGATTTGTACCTGTCCTTTTCAGGGCACAGACCGTGTAAGTCTGCCCAGCACTATCCCCGCCTCCCAACCACCAGCCCCGCCTCCCACCACCGGCTCTGGCACAGACCGTATAAGTCTGTCCAGCACTATCCCCGCCTCCCGCCACCGGCTCTGCCACCCAATCTCAGCTAAGCTCCTTAGGATCCATTCCTTCTGAACAGGATTCTGAACAGACTGAGCAGAATGCAATTAAAATGATCCATAAGAAAGAAAAAGGGACAAGATTTAAAGTCTCAAAGACAGTGGAGTTCAACTAAGGACAGGAACCATTTTATTCAATTGGATAAAGTTGCAAGAATTGTGATTGCTGCCATTAAAAAAAATCTACATAAGAAACACAGGACATGGGATGGGTAGGGCACCCAGAGAGAGACAGAAAGAGCATCCTCCTTCCTCAAAAGTCAAACATTTTTAATTGCAGGCAACTGCATTTCAAAAAGCTTTCACCCATTAAACTGAAAAAGAAAACACCAACAGAGCCTTAGAAGCACACAAAAGTAATCATTTAGCTTATCTAGCAAAGATCCTACATTTAAAAGCAAGACTGTTTCAGCACTATTACTGGATCATAGAGTGTAAATAAAAGTCTGACAGAATGACTAATACCAGTGAAAGGTAATGGGTGCACTTGAAACTCAAGCAAAGGAAAAATTAAAAGTTATAAATAAATAAAAAGCACCAATATACAACACAACTAGATTATGGATGTACTAGCCGTTGAGCCCGTTAAAACGGGCTATTGGGTCACCGCTGCCCCCCCCCCCCGAGTTCGCCACTGCCGGTACTCCCCCCCCCCCCAAGTCGCCGCCGCCGGCCCGTCTCTTCGCTATTCAACTTACATCTCCTGAACAGGCAGATCAGCTGAGCTCCCGTCGGCCTTCCTTCCCTGCCTGTGTCCCGCCCTCGTATGACCTAACGTTGGCAAGGGCGGGACACAGGCAGGGAAGGAAGGCCAACGGCAGCTCAGCTGATCTGCCTGCTCAGGAGATGTTAGTTGAATAGCGAAGAGATGGGCCGGGTGGAGGGGTGTCGGTGTCGGTGACTCCGGGGGGGGGGGGGGTGTACCAGTGGCGGCGACCTCGGGGGGGAGGGGGAGCGGTGGCGACCTCGGCGGTTCCCTCCCCTTCGCACAGTTTCCCTCTCTGTCCTCCCCCCCCCCCCCGTCATCACATATTGACGCGGGGGCGGGACAGAGAGGGAAGTCTACTGCACATTTGATTTGCGAGTGAGTACAGTCACTCACCGTTTATATGTTTGATTAAATACTCATTCCAGATTACACATTTGGCTTTCTTTTTCCTAAGCTGGCAAAAAAAAAAAAATACACACACACACACAACAACAACGAAAACAAAGTTACACTGAGGTGCTAATAACATGGGCCTTTTTACAAAAATGTTGCCATACGGTAAATCGTAACTACTGCAGGCCCAACGTGGCCTCTGGTGCCCCCAGCATGCGGCATTTTACGGCGCTACCAGAAATTCCAGAAAAATATTACCACAGGGGGTTACCTGGCAGTAATCAGGCAGTACTGAGCGCTGCCCGGTTACCACTGGGTTAGTGTGGGAACCCTTATCGCCACTTCAATGGGCGGTGGTAAGTGCTCTCCCTGAAATAGCCACGTGGTAAATGTAAACTTACCACATGCATATTTCTTTGTTTGGGCTTTTTACCCGCTGCTGTAAAAAAGGCCTCAGCGCGAAGCAAAAATAGTCACCACAAGGGGCATAGCCAGACTTCGGCGGGAGAGGGGTCCAGAGCCCAAGGTGAGGGGGCACATTTTAGCCCCCCCCCCCCCCCCGCCATTTGCAGACCCCCCCCCCTGGCCACCGCCACCAACCACAACTTTGACCCCCCTACCGACGATCCTCTTGACCCCCCTCCTGCCGCCAACCCTCCCCTGCTGCCGTCGCCTACCTTTGCTGGCGGGGGACCCCAACCCCCGCCAGCCGAGGTCCTCTTCATCCAGCGCAAGGCTTCGTTCTGTTTCTGTGAATCTGACGTCTTGCACGTTGTACGTGCAGGACGTCAGACTCACAGAAACAGAACAAAGCCTTGCAGATCAGCCAGCAACGCTATTTACATATATACAGTTCTCCTGTCGATGCCCGTCCTGTAGAAAGAAATTATCCCCAAAGGCTGTATGCCTCTTCTTTACACTGAACTTTACACTGGCTGATCTGCAAGGCTTCGTTCTGTTTCTGTGAGTCTGATGTCCGACGTCAGACTCACAGAAACAGAACAAAGCCTTGCGCCAGAAGAAGAGGGCCTGGGCTGGCGGGGGTTGGGGTCCCCCGCCAGCAAAGGTAGGCAACGGCGGGGGAGGTTGGCAGCAGGAGGGGGGGTCAAAAGGGTCGTCGGCAGGCCAAATCTACGGGGGCCCTGGCTCCCGTGGCCCCACGTAGCTACGCCACTGGTCACCACCACTAGCACAGGGCCTCTTTTACCGCAGCTTAGTAAAAGGGCCCGAACAGAAAGGTACTTAAGTGCTTTGGCACTACTTGTATAATCACACTTGTTCTCTTGGCTTGCTACATGATAAGAAAATGCAAAAAACAGTCTTGCTTAAACCAGTGTGTGTACCAGAAGGGCAATCAAGATGGAAGAGAGTGATCTGAAATATATTTGCTGCCCCCAAAATGTATTTCAGCTTCCTGGATCATATGATGATTTTCCAAGGGCTGTTGAGAAAAGAGGGAGAATCCACCTACTTGCCCATTTAGCTATGTGCGCACCAATCCTGAATTTCAACAGTGCCCAGACCACCCCAGCACTGCCCGAGGGTGCCGTAGCAGTCAGAAGAGATATTCAGTGGCATTACCAGGTTAACGGCTGCTGAATAATCCCTCCTGACCTGCTCAGCTTGACGATTTAATTGGGCAAATTGTTTTGAATATTGGGCTGTATCTTTCTACAAATTTGGGGGTCCATTTACTAAGCGGCAGCAGGCACTAACTCATGCTTACCGTGTGGGAAAATGTACTACCATAGGACACACTCATATACTTTTTCTTTTTTAGCGCTGGGAACATGTTTGGGGGTAGACAGTAGGCATACCCAGCGCTAATCAGATAACACAGCTATATTGTCACGTGCCCATCAATTAGTGTATGGTTAGCACATGAGCTCTTTCTGCCTCCTAAATAGGTATCAGTAAGGGCTCAAGCACTTGGGAAATTAGCACGTGGCCGTTAACTGAGGAAATGAAAATTTGGTCATTTTACAGTTGTGCTAAAGGTGGCCTTCAGTGCACAGAGAAATCCATGTTCTAGTCATAGCACCGGTCATCTATTAGCACAGCTTAGTAAAAGGTATTAACTTTTTTTTTTCAACAAATTCAAAATAAGAAAACCATGACTATGCCCAGTGCAAATGTTTGAACACCATTTCAGTCTGTACTTTATAATAGCTTCTTTGGCAGAAAAAAAAAAAAAAAAACAGCTCCAAAATGTTTCTTGTTTCTTTGATCTCCTTGCATGCATTACATGTTTGTGATCTGCACACAGACAGTAGCGTACCAAGGGGGGGGCGGTGGGGGCGACCCACCCACGCGAAAGAACCCCCCCCAGTTGCACGCCACTGAGGGGTGCCGTGCGCCGGTCAGCGTCGTTCGTTTCCATGCTCCCTCTGCCCCGGAACAGGAAGTAACCTGTTCCGGGGCAGAGGGAGCATGGAAACGAACGCTGTTGACCAGCAGCACCCCCCCCCCCCCAGTGGCGTGCACCCAGGGGGGTTCTTTCGCGGGGGTGGGTCGCCGCGCTGCATCGGCGATCCGCCCCGGGTGTCAGCACCCCTCGGAACGCCACTGCACACAGATCTTCAATAATAAATTTAAGCATTGTGAAGAAAACTTCAACCCCTTAATTTTTCTTTCCTGAAAATACTTCATGGTTGATTTTGATTGTCTCTTGCTGAAACACTTAATTTTTTAGATTCAATTTCTTCACTGACTGCGGGACATTCATTTTGTGCAGGAATAAGATCCCCCCTCCCTCCAAGACCCCAGACTTTAAAAATGAAGACGAACAAACGCAAGTGCAAAAGTTCAGCTACTGTGGAGTGTCGATCTGCTGGTAACAGTAAAAGCATAGTGAATGGAACTCTGGGAAAGGAGGCTCGGTCTTAAGAATGGGAAATTGTTTACTCAGCTTATTGTACGTCAAAATTGATAAGCCTTACGTGGCTGTTATGTCTCAATCACTAGCTGACAGACACTTATTCTGGGAAGTCAGCAAAATTATTTTGACAACATGGTGAAAAGTGGGAACTAGCTGTTTTAGAGAGAAAGACTGTACAAAGGAGCATCTGGAGAAGGAAGCCAGAAATAGAGCCTATCCATAACTGATTAAACTCCGTTTCTCCACAGAAATTTGAGTGCCATTTTATAATGGTCTGCTTGGCATGCCCTAACCAAAGAGTAAAGTTCTGTTCTTCCACAGTTTTTAAGGATGTGTCGATATTTAGTTGCTCCAAAACAGACGGCAGCTTTAACCCGAGTCCCTGAGGAAAGCAGTTTGAAACCTGTGGCATCGGGCGATTCCAGGGGAAGGCAGTCAGTTATTTATTTTTGCTCTTTGACAGCCATGAGCGTCGAGGCAGCGAGGACGCTGGCTAAAAAGATAAGTCCAGTTCCAATTATTGATCTTGTAACTTTAGCAACATGGCAATCGGCCATAGCTGGTGAAGGTTTTGCAAAGGCACAATCACAAGTGACATTAATAGCACTTAATATGGTGTTAAAAGAAGAATAGCCCAATGAATGAAGTGCTATACCACTGGGCAACAGTTATTAACATAGTAACATAGTAGATGACGGCAGAAAAAGACCTGCATGGTCCATCCAGTCTGCCCAACAAGATAACTCATATGTCCTACTTTTTGTGTATACCCTACTTTGATTTGTACCTGTGCTCTTCAGGGCACAGACCGTATAAGTCTGCCCAGCACTATCCCCGCCTTGCCTCCCGATCTTGACTAAGCTCCTATTACTAATTGCCAAAAATAGTGGATATCTCTGAGGGTACTCATCCTAGGAGTGGAGGAGTGGCCTAGTGGTTAGGGTGGTGGACTTTGGTCCTGAGGAACTGAGTTCGATTCCCACTTCAGGCACAGGCAGCTCCTTGTGACTCTGGGCAAGTCACTTAACCCTCCATTGCCCCAATGTAAGCCGCATTGAGCCTGCCATGAGTGGGAAAGCGTGGGGTACAAATGTAACAAAAAAAAATATCTTTGAGGAAAAAAAGTTAAAAAAAATAAGATTTGGTAGCAATTGTCCTGGTTTTTGAAAGTACTATTGGCATTTTTACCAGTCACTTTGGGATTTTTTTGTTTGTGATATTTAGTTGAACCCATTTTTTCTTCCAGCCACACAATATTTCCTGTAGCACAACCTTGAAAAATAATACAGTAGATCCAAGTCTGGATTTAACATTCGGCAACATTTTCTTCAAATGCTTGTGCGGTTCTGGCTAAACAGTTTTCTTTGTTCCAGAACGTTTTAGACTTATCAAGGCTTCCCCTGCATGTTTTAGCCGTGATTGTTGTGAATGAGGTCAGAGAAAAGGTTTCCTTATGTTAACTCTCTCCTGCAGATCACTGTTATGTAAGCAAGGCTGTATTGTGCATAATGACCCCAATGTCAACTAAACCTTTCAACAGTGTATTCTGAAGGCCTGACTAATTTTCTAGCAATTCTATCAGACATTTTTCTTGGTCATTCAAATCTTAACTAGATGTCAACAGTTCTGATAGTTGAAATTGCTAGCTGGAGCATTTAAAGCCTTTTCTTATACATATCCTTTCCCAGCTTTGTAAGAGTGAATTATCTTAATTTTCAAAGGCTCAGATCAGAGAACTACTTAGAGAAGCCCAAAGCTGTTCAATGTAGACAACAATAATCACAAGCTGAGAGTTTAAAAGGGTTGAAATATTTGTTCAACTATGGACTTGCCTTTGGCTGACTAATTCAAAACCTACTGAGTCACCTTTTAGGCCTTATTAACAAGCTTAAAAACAGAAAAGTACTCTCAAATCAACTGGGAGGGTCTCCAAAATTCTGCATCTTCCGAATAATAAATATGAATTAAATTGCGTAGAACGATGTATTTAACTTTATATCATATAGAGGCTGTGTTAGTTTCCTTTACTTAGTGATTCATTGCAACATACAATGTGACTTTTTTTGTATTCTGAACTGTATACACATAGCAATAAAATGCAACAGGTGCCCAAACCTGACTTTCACAATCTATTCGTTGAAAATAGGGGTTGCTGAACACAATTAAAGTGAAGATTTTCATCGATTACCAAAGTGAGAGAACTCCAAATCATGTCTGGATATCACGTAAGAGTGAAACCAAGGTTTAGAAATATTTTTTAAACAAAAGTTGCTGTACATATTGGGGCTCATTTTCAAAGCACTTAGCCTCCCAAAGTTCCATAGAAACCTATGGAACTTAGCCTCCCAAAGTGCTTTGAAAATATGCCTCATTGTATTCCTTTTTCAACTAACTATCCCAACACAACTTGCCTACTTATTAACCTGTGGAAATCCATCCAGTTGTACATGTCACAGCAACACAGAGAGGGTAAAACCACACAAGCAGACAAAATAGCACCAGGAGCCTTCAAAATTAGGGACAAATCTTTAATACATGGACCTGACATGGGCCATGTTTCGGCACACAGCAACTGTGTCAGGGGTTAAAAAGGCAAAAGCCAAACACGATAAACCCAATTAAAGAGTAAAACTGATGTGATGACCAAGGATATTACATCTTCTAACCAGGGCCACCAAGAGACTGAGCCAAGCCCGGGGCAAGGCCACCCCCCCGGATTGAAGCCACCACAACTGCAATATAAATACCTTGGCTGGAGGGGAATCCCGAGGCCCCACCAGCAGAAGAGGTCTTCCTCCAGTGCTGCTCTTCATTCTGCCCACTGCCTTCCCCTGCAGCTGCTTTTTCTCTCAGCGCATGCTCGGTTTCAAAACCGAGCATGCGCGGACTGAGAGGAAAAGCAGCCACTTGGCAAGCAATGGGCAGAAGAGCAGCGCTGGAGGGAGGAAGACCTGCAGTGTCTGCTCCTCTGGGTCCTCCCCATCCTCCAAAGGGGGGCCCGGCGACAGAATTTTCTCTCTCCTGCTCCTGTCGGGATGCGATCACCTATGTCCCGTCAGGAGCAGGAGAGAGAGAGAGAGACCCCGGTGCCGGGCCCCCCTTGGAGGCCTGGGCCAGGGAAATTTGCCCCCACTGCCCCCCCTCTCAGCGACCCTGCTTCTAACACTCCAGGTCAGTGTTCTCAAAGAAAATGGTGGTAAACCAAAAGGTGTGCTGGCATATGCATATAAACTTTCTTTACCAAATTACCCCTTAAATGGTTTATTAAAAGACACAAAAGCTTATTTGATAGCATGTATCTCCAACATGGCCCACAAAAAAAAAATCCCAAGGAGGAAAGTATTACAAAGTCTTATCAAAACTGAATTGTTCAGGTTAGTTCCCTTTCTCTATTACAGTTCACACAACTCCACCGTTACGCATCAGCTTTGGTACTGACAAAGTATAAATGTTATGTGCAGTAATTCCTGATGCAAGCTTTATGGGTTCAAAGGTAAGAATGAAGGAAAGAAAGAAATGAAACTAGTTTGGTTTTGCTATATTATTTTTTTCTTAGCCCATTAGTGATATAAATAGACTTGTACCAATTTACCAAAGCCTTTGCTCATATGCACCCAAATCAAACATTCTCTCTCGCTCTCCAAACCAAGAGTAGACATCTCTGGTCCTTAAAAGCCACACACAAGTCTGCCTTATAAGATATTCCACAATTTTACGCTGTTAACAAACATGTAAGTTTATGTCAAGCTACACCACCTTGGGTAAAGCTCTTCATATAAGCAGTTAAGATAGACAGATAGATAAGACAGAGAGATATCACAACAGACTACCTGCATGCAGTAGAGGCAGGGCATGTAAGTGTTTCTCATATCTACCTGGATTTATTAACCACCCTTATGAACAGATGCACCCAAGGCAGTGTACAGCAGATATAGCTTGACATAAAACTTTTGTTAAACAGAATAACAGTGAAGTGATCAAAAATAAGCATTGGAGATGGCAAATTGAATCCTAGAAATGGAAGTAACATAATATAGTATCAGATATATACACAATTAAACAGAACAATCACAGAAGCATGTCAGCAGAGCACAAATAACATATTATAATATGTGCATTTGCTGTGGATATCCTGATAGCTAGTCTTGTTCGTGGCTCTTGGGGGGCTAGGGTTGAGCCCCCTTAATGTGAAGTACAAGCTGCTCCAACAGAAAGTACAGTGGCAAAGACTCAGTACACTCCTTTTACTCTCAAAATTTATGGATGGGAGAAACAGATGGGAAGCTCAACTTGGCACCACTCCACCATCTGCTATTTGTAGATCTAGTCAAATGCAGAGAGATAATTAAAGATTAAAGCAAGACAATGACATTTTTGGAGCCAAAAGCCACCTTCTTTCCTGTTAGGAAGGCACATAAATCTTGTTCTCTTCCTCACTGTATTGAACAATACATTTTACCATCCTAAGGCAATAGGCCATCAGGCATCCATGGAACCTGTACTACTCTTTTTAATTAACAAGACACCCATCAATCAATCACATTAGCAGAACCACAATATCCACATTCAACTGAACAATATCCCAAAGCTATTTTGAAGAAAGAAATGTGAAATAACTGTACAACTGCCACTGCCAAATACTGACATTCAAGAAATGTATGGGCCCCTCAAGGAAACTACTGAGGCATAGATACCTTTCCAAAAAGAACAAACAACAATGCACGTTAAAACAGTAATGCTTGTTTATAAGCTATCCAGGGTAGAGGATACCTCCTGTACCTAGCTCATCTTGTTCTACTACTACTAGAAAGATGTGACCTAAATCAAAAATGACAGTTTCAGCCACCATCCAGATAAATTTAGTCATTCAAGGGGACCACACAACTACCAGCCCCAAGTTAAATGGAAAAGTAATCTGTTGGAAGTCTAGGGTTACCTATTCAGCAGTTCTACCTAAACGGACGATGCCACTAAACATCAGGAATAAAGAGATCCAGATAAATCATCTACTTATTTTTATGTAGCACTGATCTCTGATCTGAACTTTACCCCCAATCCTCAGCCTACATATAACAATTCTTTTAATTGCAAAAACAAAACAAAAAAAACAACAGTCTTAAGAAAGTATTCAATCCCATAATTGAGAACCATCCTATAACTGCATCTTTAATATGAAGCAACCTTAAGATGGATTCCATAACAAACTGAAGTTCTGTTATGTAAACTGTCTTTGGGGGCTCATCACAATCCTCAGCCTAACTTGCCTTAATTGTATGTCTGCTGAATCACAGTGTGTTATCTCATCAGAAGCCTCCAACAGAATTTCAATAAATGATTCTAGTTTCTTAACATATAATGGTAGAGAACAGGTGGCAGTGGAAATCCTGGCCTCCTCCTCCATACTGCTGCCTTCATGAAGCTTATTTAATAGTCCTCCAATGTGCATTTACATGAAGGCACATAATCTGCTCATTTATCTGGAACCTGAAGCAATTTTAATTCTAAGACATTCAGCTGAGACGCTTCTACCAATCATAGGTGCCAACTCTATGAGGGTAATTTGATAAACCACTTTTGCACATACTGTAAAGGGCCAGATTTAGTAAATGGTGCAGAAAAATAGGCGCTGGGAAATATCAGCGCTATTCTATGACTTACGAGATGAGCGCCCTTTATAGAATAGTGCTTAGTGGGGATTCACGCGCCCAACTTTGGGCACGAGGACTTATACCAATGGAAACCCGGTGTAAATTCTGGCGTGCAGGTTGGGCGCGGATTCCCAGAATTCTGCGCACTTCTTTTATGATCACCCCTGACCCACCCATGCCCTTCCCATGGCCATGCTCCCTCTGGGTTGCACGTGAGAAGAGTTGGGTGTGGATCTTTATAGAATCACTCACAGACAGATCCACTCACAAATCCAGATCAGTGCCTATTAATGTCAATAATTGCTTAACAGCCAATTATTGATAGTTAATGGCTCGTTATCTAATTTATTTGCATGTAGCTCTCAGGCTTGTGCACAAATTTGGGCAACATTTATAGAATCTGAGGAATAATGCTAATTTATGCATATAAACAGGCTCTTATAAAATTAGGTCATGCCTAAAAGTGCGTATGATACAAGTCCGTATGTACTTGCACAGTAGGGGCTGGATTCTATATAAGGCGTCTTAAAATAATGCACATTGCGTTGTTCTATAAACCACATCTACAGCAAGTTGCAGTTTATAGAATAGCACATAGGTCCGGGGGAACACGTGTACATTTAGGCATGGCCATTTAACCACTGAAAACCTGGTGTAAATGCCAGCACCTAAATGTACACTCATTCCCCCGAATTCTATAACAACTTGTGTAAATGCGACTGGCACAACTGACACGTCTACGCTCCTTTTGCAGCTATACACATTGGAATTTACGTGTGCCTCTTTTTAGAATACGCCTACAAAGTGCAAGTACAAACCAATTATTGACAATGAGTGATAATTGGCTGTTATTGGCCAGTTATCATGACTAATTGGCTAATTACTCAAGTAGCACCAGTAAATTGGCCTACACACTTTAAAACGCGCTACTTACTGAACCTTATATAGAATCCAGGGGTTAGTATACTCAGGGGAGGAGTCTGCGAGGAGCATGGGCAGAGTTGCAACTGTCATGCGTGCATTCACACCTAATCTCGAGCAGATGTAATGTCCATGCCTTCAATCTAGGTACAATAGGTACAATTGTTGCAGGATTTGTGCTAGTATTTTGTAAAGATGCATAGATGCTTCAGCCCAATACAGCAAAAACTACAAACTGTAATATGATATATCAGTGGGTAACCAGAAAATGGCTGTACCCAGCCTAGAGGGAACTGCAGACATGGGATGTGCAAATTGCTGACTTTCACTGATGGGAAAAATACCACATACATTACATTTTGCTGTTCTATACCGCAATGTCCCCCGAGAATTCGATGCGGTGCACAAAATCAAGAGGCAGGACAAACTTCTGGATATACATCAATTTAAAATGTCCAACCATAACAATCAAAAAAGATTTTTGAAATAGATCATAAAAATACGTTTTTAATAGCTTTCATAAATGCTGAATATTTAGAAATTTGTCAAATGTTCAGTGGCAATGAATCCCACCAGTGTGGGGACTGATAAAAGAACACTCCAATAAACAGGGTTTTATATTTCACACCCCTTGGACTAGCATTGTAATAACAAAAGTGATCTGCCTCCTGGTGCTGCATTTCTGACTGAAAGATGGATTAAGTTCCCTAGATATAAGGGAGCAAAGTCACAGAACAGAGCTTGAACAATATACGAGACCTTACTGGAAACCAGTGAAGATTTCTCAAAAGTGGAAAAGTGGACACATTACTAGATGATTAATAAGGCAATGCTGCAGTGTACTGTAGTATTTAAAGTCGTCTATGACCCCCCTCATTTAGTCTCGCATATAGAACGTTGCAGTACTGCAAATAGGACAAAACTAAAGATTGTACCAGTAGTCTATAAGCTGACTGATTGAAAAAGGGCCTGATCCTTCTTAATTTCCGTAAAATATTAAAAGTTTTCATTATCAACGAATTAACCTGAGATTCTAGTGTTAAATTCTCATCGAAGATGACACCCAGCATCTTTAGCTCTTTTTTAAATGGTAGGAAATTCTTTGAATCATAACAGACGTTTCTGAAAACGGTTTGTAGGAATACACCAATACTAAAAATTTGGTTTTGTCATTATTAAGTTTCAATTTAAAAGCAGTTGCCCAGTTAGAGAGAATGTTAATACCTTCTTCAATTACCTGGGAGATGGAAAATAGTGATATCAAAAGGTATAGTAATTGTCAAATCATCTGCAACGGAATCTTGGTCAGCACAACTGAATCTCCATTTTACCTTTTATTTTTCCCATAAAAATCAATGGAAAAACTAAATAATTTCAAAAAACCCCATTTAAATTTAATCCAAATTACCCCAAAATTTCCCCAATAATTAAACCCTTCCTTCCCTACTGAATTATATTTTTAGTTTTTAAAATTACCCATTTTTAATGTCAGCACACAATTATCACCTAAAACCCCTCTAAAAATTCAAAATTTAATTAAAACCCATCTCAAAAATTAAATTACCTCCTCCTTTACCTACCAAGTCGAATTTATTTTTTTAACCCTTTCAGAACCCCTTTAAATTAGCCCCCCTTCAAAAACACCCCCTAAAAATATTAAAATTCCAAATCTAACCCGCCAGTAAAATCCAGAAAAATTCCCCAAACCCAAATCTGCAAACCAAATTCAAATAACATTAACCCTTGAATTTTTAAAAATAAAAAACCCAATTTCCACAAATCAAAAATAAACTAAACAAAATTCCGGGCCAAAAGACCCCTTACCTTGTGCAGGAATTTCTCCTCTCTCGACTACCACCGGCAGTTCCGGTCCCGCTGGTCCCATAAAAAAAACGGAGTTAAAATAAAAACACCTGGCGAAAAACCGCGAAAGAACTCCGGCCTAAAATCGAGGCCCAGGCTTCTAGGCCTCACCGGAGCTCCAGTTTTGGACATCAGCCTGCCCCCTTTCGCGTGTGCGCGCACCTCCGACACACCTCCCCTCTTCCAAAAGGCCAGGCCACACGCCAGCTTTCCCCCTACCAGGAACCGGTCTCTCCTCGGCCTTCGGCATTCCCACACGATCGCGGAGGACGCAAAATACAGCGCTCCGGACCTATCTCCCTATCCGGCCACCAATGCCCCGAAAAATCAGCCCAAATTCAGCCCCATACCGGCCGCATCACCTCCAGACCAGCCCAGAAACGGCGCTAGAGAATCCAGCCCCATCTCACCACGCCGGGGGACGCCCCGAAACATCCCCGGTCCCCAAAAATCACGGCGCTGCCTCCCACGACTTCCTCGACCTGGGCAGCAGCCCCCGGAGCTCTTCTCCGCCAAGCAGCCCGTCTTCTTTCCACCCTCCTTCCTCCAGAACCCCCTCAGGTAAATAAAAAACAATAAAAATATTTTTTCTCCTTTCCCTTCTTTTCCCTATGTTACACTAAAACATGTTCGCTTGGAATTCTTTAAACAGGATTTGTAAATTCCTATGGAATTTCTCCAAACCTTATCAGAATTGCTTTGGGTTTTCCGCGATTTACGTTCTAGAGCTCTACATTTTCTTTTCAGTTCAACCAATTCTTCAGTAAACCATCCTGGTTTGGTATTTTTGATCCAACTACTCTTAACCTTGAGTGGTGCAATTTCATCCATAAGAACATGTGTTGCCATACTGGGACAGACTGAAGGTCCATCAAGCCCAGTACCCTGTTTCCCAACAGTGACCAATCCAGGTTACAAATACCTGGCAAGATCCCAAAACAGTACAAAAATACTGCTTATCCTAGAAATAAGCAGTGGGTTTTCCCCCAGTCCATTTTAATAATGGCTTATGGACTTCTTTTAGGAAATTAGCCAAACCTTTTTTAAAACACACTAAGCTAACTGCTTTTACCACATTCTCTGGCAATGAAATCTAGAGTTTAATCACACATTGAGTGAAGAAATATTTTCTACAATTTGTTTTAAATTTATTACTGTTTAGCTTCATTGTGTGACCCCAGTCCTAGTATTCTTGGAAAATAGTAAACAAGCAATTCACGTCTACCCATTCCATTCCACTCATTATTTTGAAGACCTCTATTATATCTCTTCTCAGCCGTCTTTTCTCCAAGCTGAAGAGCCCTAGCCCCTTTAGCCTTTCCTCACAGGGAAGTCGTCCCATCTCCTTTATCGTTTTCGTTGCCCTTCTCTGTACTTTTTCTAATTCCGCTATATCTTTTTTGAGATGTAGTGACCAGAACTGCACACAGTATTCGAGGTGCGGTCGCACCATGGAGCAATACAAAAGCATTATAACATCCTCATTTTTGTTTTCCATGCGTTTCCTAATAATATCTAACCTAATAACACCCACCGCCACACACTGATAATAGGGTTTCAACGTATAACCAATAACGACACCTAGATCCCTTTCCCAGTTGACGACTCCTAATATGGAACCTTGCATCATGTAGCTATAGTTAAGGTTCCTCTTTCCCACATGTATTACTTTGTACTTGCTTCATTAATTACCACTATTATTTATACACATTAATAACAATATCATTTAAAGCTGAAGGGTGAGAATATATTCCTTGCAATATTTCTCTTCTTTACTTCTGCTTGGTACTTGGCCTTATGGCTGAGGGGGGAGTGGATTCTCCAGGCTGGGTAAACTGAACTACAGTCCATAGGCTCTTTTAGTTGGAATTCATGAGAGCTACAATCACTAAGGGGTCTTCTTGTTAAGCTGTGGTAAAAAGTGGTTTTTGTGCACCCTTACTTGGGTCTTTCCTGTAGTTAAGGCCATTTTTATCAAAGTCGTAAAAACTTATTTTTTTTCTATTTTTTTGTATTAATGGCTATGCGCTAATGTTGCCATTAGCTCACGACTATTTTGAAAACTTACTATGTGTGCACTTACCACTACGTATTTTGTAGATGGTAAAGGCTCACACAGTATCAGTGTGCTAACCAGTAGCATGCAGCAATGTAGCTGCATTAACTGGCCACCCTCCCCCATCAAAAAATATTTTTTTTACATTCAGTTAGCACGTGCAGATTTGGCAATTACCACAGGATGCCTGAGTGTGTCCCACAGTACGTCAGTTTAAGCTGCAATAGGCGCCTGTTAGTGCCTAACATAGCTTAGTAAAATGGCCCAAAGAACTTAATTCCTAAAAAGTGCTAGTTCTGCTGAACTTTAACTCTAGTAGGGATGCAAATCATGGTAACAGAAAGCCCTCTCACAGAGGAAGCTCCTTACAGATCTTGAGCTGTGGAGTAGTTAATGTTAGCTACTATTTAAGATGAGAAATTTTACTATTAATCTTAACCTAGACTATTAGTAACTAAGGTGCTCATTTTCAAAGCACATAGACTTACAAAGTTCCATAGTAACATATGTAACTTTGTAAGTCTATGAGAGGCATTTTCGAGAGGACATGAAATGAGATTGAAGGGGGGGCAGACTCAAGAAAAATGTCAGAAAGTATTTTTTCACGGAGAGAGTAGTGGATGCTTGGAATGCCCTCCCGCGGGAGGTGGTGGAGATGAAAACGGTAACGGAATTCAAACATGTGTGGGATAAACATAAAGGAATCCTGTTCAGAAGGAATGGATTCTCAGGAGCTTAGCCGAGATTGGGTGGTACAGCCGGTAGTGGGAGGCGGAGATAGTGCTGGGCAGACTTATACGGTCTGTGCCAGAGCTGGTGGTGGGAGGCGGGGCTGGTGGTTGGGAGGCAGGGATAGTGCTGGGCAGACTTATACGATCTGTGCCAGAACCAGTGGTAGGAGGCGGGGATAGAGCTGGGCAGACTTATATGGTCTGTGCCCTGAAAAAAAGACAGGTACAAATCAAGGTAAGGTATATACAAAAAGTGGCACATATGAGTTTATCTTATTGGGCAGATTGGATGGACCGTGCAGGTCTTTTTCTGCCATCATCTACTATGTTTACTATAACATCTAAATCCGATTTTGGACGTTTTGCTGAAAACATCCAAAATCAGGTGGCAAACATGACGATTTTCGAACCTGAAAAACATCTTTTTGTTTCAAAAATGGCCATTTCCTAAACGGTTTTAGACATTTTGTGCTCAATGCATTTTTCTTTTGTGACCATTTTTGGAAAAAAAAAAAAAAGTCCCAAGTGAAAAACGCACAAAATCAAGTCATTGGGATGTAGGAAGAACCATCATTCTTAGTAGACTGGCCACACAGACATCCTAGCAGAGCAATCCTAGGGGGGCGCTGCAGTGAATTTCACCTAAAAGCTCTCAAGTACACATCTCACCGTTACTCCCTTATATTGTATGGGGAGCACTCCAAAACCCACCAAAAACCTTCTGTATCCAACTGTACACCACTACAATAGCCCTTATGCTACAGGTGTCACCTATATATAGGTATAGTAGGTTTTAGGTAGTTTAACCATCCAAATAGGACTGCATAAATAGCAGTCCTATCTTTGGCTGGTTTGACTTAACCAGTTAAGTCTGAATATTGACACTTAACTGATTAAGTGCCAAACAGCTACAGATAGCTGGCTATTCAGTGTTGTTGCCTAGACATGGCCTGCTGTGCAAGTTGAGAAAAGGTCAACCAGATGTCTGTAACCATTGAAGATCCCTTGACAAAGCTTCAGCGAAACAGGAACTGACATCTCAAAGACAAGCGACCGCTTTTGACCTGCCATTTTCAGTGTGATTGATATATAAAATTGAAAAATTACAAAAAGCTGGACACCGAAACTTTGAGAGTACATGCACTAACAAATAACACATTCGGGGGAGGGGGTTTGTCAATGATTATAATAGTCACTAAAAGGGCTCCACCCACATTGTGGGTGTAGATTATATTATGTCCCTGTGACAGTATGAGACTTTCCCCTGACATACACTGGTTGTACATAAGAGTTTGACTAGTCTACTATTGTTTTGTCTGAAGTCAAGTACTTATATCAAGGAGGCTAGAGTCGCATATATATTGACAGCTTCACTGGGCATTGAATATCCAGGCATAAAGTCTGTGGCGCTAGCAGAAATGAAAAAAATCGCCGACTGCCACCAGTTGAATATTTACCCCAATGTGTTTTGTAATTTATGTAGAACGTTTAGATGAGAAAAATAAAGTTTAAAAAACTACAAAACTCAACATAAAATGCTTCTCAGACCCTTTCTGAAAGATGATTACATCAAGCTTTAAAGAAAGATGCCAGTTAAGCTAAGCAGCAGCCAATTAAGCTAAGCAGCATACAATTTAATAACTGTCCATAATTTTTCATTCTTCAGTATAATGAGCCTTATTTAATAGATTTTTTGAAGGACATATTTGTTGGAATGTATTGTATTTTTACATGCATTGCCTGTCACCTATTATTTCTCTGTGATTACTCTGTGACCTCTGATGTGAATTACTTAGAGAGGTCACACTGCTATGCAACTTCCTGTGGAGGTTAGACACAGCAGATGCAGCACATGCAGCACATGGAGCACATGGAGCTCATGATCTCTCCTAACCTGAGAGGATCTATGGTGGTGTGAGCATCCATTACCATCTAAGCACATGGAAGGAGCTGATAAGACAAATGTATAGTAATATGTATATATAAGCCTGTCTGATTATAATCTAACTGCAAACTGTGAGTAAACAGATGTTTTGTTACTTCAACTTTAAAGTGACTCAGCAGTGAATTATTCAGGGGTGAATGAGAGAGAGATGAAGAAAGAAATTAACATTTCTAAAGCTGAAGCTGTGTGTACTAAAATCTGCTAATTATTTACTACAAATAATCCAACAATATTTAATAAGGAAATGTCAAGAGACTTGGGATTGATTCCTGGCTCAGGTTTTCATTCCTCAGGTCATTCATTTACAACTTCTAACAGAAGAGAGTCATAAAAATATTAAATAAGCAATGTTGAGCCAGACCAAGATCCATCGATTCCAGCATTCTATGTCCAACAGTCTGGGTCTGAAGTACTTGGTAGATCCAGACAACTCAATGATTTGCTAGATCAGAGAAACTGGCTAGATCCATGTCAATCTGGATTCAGATCTGGTTATGGAACAGAAACGGTCCTTGAATCCCTCCTAGATGATCTTCACAGAAACCGAGACAGGGGATTTGCCTCAGTGTTAGTAATGCTAGATTTCTCAGCAGCTTTTGACACTGTGGATTGATATCATGCTAGCATGACTGGCAGAAACAGGTATCAATGGAATAGTACTTGCCTGATTCAGATCCTATCAGACAGGCAACAGTCAATAATGTTTGGCAGCATCTCATCACCACCATGGGCACTGACCTGTGGGGCACCGCAAGGATCGATGTCACCCATTCAGTTCAAAATCTATCTCAAGCCACTAGCCAAGCTGATTCGGTCAATGGACACAATTCTACATCTATGCAGATGATGTGAACCTGCTCATACCCACTGAACCTGACTTACCTACAGTCCTGAATAAACTGACTACCTGTCTAACATCAATTCAAGAATGGGCTAAGCACAACAAGCTTTGCCTAAAGCCAAGTAAAACCGAGCTTCTCTGGGTCCCTAATACAAGTGGACACGTACCTGACATCAAAATCTCTTTTGGGAAAACGAACTCCCCCTAAAATCACAAGTCAGGAACCTTGGAATACAGTTAGAGTCAACACTTACTCTGATTCCCCAAATCCAAGCAACCTTCAAGAGCTGCTTCTACTATTTGTGACAACTATGCTGCCTCTCTCCTTACATCAAGAAGGAAAATCTTATGCATGCCACGACAACATCAAGACTGGATTACTGTAATGCACTCTACAATGATCTGACTATAAAGGGTCTGCACCAGCTCCAATTGATTCAGAATGCTGCAACAAGACTCATAGAAGGCTGCAAGTGACGTGACCACATCACACCATTTTTGCAAAAACTTCATTGGCTACTACTACAATACAGGGATAAATTTAAAACTCTATCTCTGATCTTCAATGCCCTTAAAGGAAATGGTCCCAAGTACTTGAAGAACAGGATGACCCTCCACACACCTCCAAGGCCACTAAGGTCCTCCCAATGGGTATCCCTAACTACACCCTCTCCAAAAGACATTATACGATGTGATACCAGCCAAAGAGCCTTTTCCGGAGTACCCCCCCCCCCCCCCCCACACACACACACACACTGGAATGCACTCTCTGAAAGGATCTGCTTAACACAAGACTATCTCTACTTCAGAAAACAGGTGAAAGCTTGGCTCTTCAATCAGGCCTTTAATGGAAGTAACTAACTTCTTAATCTGACACACACACACAAGGAGTGACACAGGCTGCACATATTGCAGCAGGACATATTTATCCATTCCTACCCCAGTTGAGATAACATTTAATCATCTCTCTGACCTTATCTGCAACTTTCTTTAAATTAGTCACCTTATTTTCTAACTCCTCTTACTCTCTTACCTATCTATATGTTCCATCTTTGCTTATATCCTACGCTGTTAAAATGTTCTATTGCGTATTATGTTGATATTGTAAGTAGTATACTCTGCCATACTTTATATTATTTGAATATTTTTACTGCTGTAATTGTCTATTGCTTATGTTTGATTTATTCTTACTGTGCACCACCTTGAGTGAATTCTTTCAAAAAGGCGGTAAATAAATCCTAATAAATAAATAAAGTAGATATGATCTCATAGCTAATGCATTCTCAAGTCTGTGGGCTAAGAACATTTTATGAACCTTTCCTCTAGAACTTCTCCAAACCTTTTTTTGGAGCTCTGCTTTTTGACCACATCTTGTAGAAACAGATTCTACGGCTTAATTGCTGTCTGAAAAAATACTTTCTACAATTTGCTTTCAATCTTTTGGTTGCTAGTTTCATGGAATACCTCCCATTTTAGTGGGTTTTGAAAGGATAAAAAGCAGGGAAAGCACGTAGAGCATGGCTCAAGTCATTCTTTCCAATTCCATTTGGAGGGGGGGCAGTTTTACAACAGGACACTTCAATTTAGGTGACCCAATAATGTGGGATTAGAGCTTATTCTACATGGACACTTGGGTAAACAGATGTCCTTATTGAATGCTAGTGTAAATTTGAGCACCCAATATTAGTGTAAATTTAGATGCTCCCATTTACATCTGTCATACGCCTGATGTAAATGCACCAGCAATGCTTGCGATTTACAGTAATCTGTTAAATTGCCTGTCCTGCCTGTGATCTGCCTGTGCTCTACCCATATGAACTCCCCCTTACAAATAAGTACTTTGCTATTTGAGTGCCTATTTGTAGAATACCATTTAGGTGCCCAAATTACATTTTCAATGACAGCATTTTGTATGTTTAGGTACACAGTTGGTGCATAAGCATAGGCAAATTATTATAGAATTGCCCTTTATCTCCCAAATTCTGTATATGTCGTCGAAAGTTAGGCATGCAATTTTGGGCATGGAGTGCAGATACACACATAAAGTAATTGGCTAAATTAGTGACAATCAAAATTGGCCTTAACAGCTCTAATTGGCACTAATTATTGGTTACATGCATATCTGCTCCACGCCTCTATTCTATAACCTGCACACCAGGTCATTTCATGTGCAACTCTAAAGGGGGTGTGGCCAAGGGATGGGCATTTCCAGGATTTAAATTATTTATTTATTTAACACATTTATATTCCACATTTTCCCACTTAGTTGCAGGCTCAATGTGGCTTACACAATACCGTAAAGCTCCGGTTCAATATTACAGATACATAATAAAGTAGAAAGCATGATAAGAAACGTAAGTATAAGCTACAAGGAATGAAGAGGGGGTAGTAATAAAAGTCTAGTTTTGTCCATATTTAGTTATGCCGCAGGAAGTAGAAAGTTAATCTGGATCAGGGGGATAGGCCTTCTTAAACAGGATGGTTTTCAGTATTTTCCTGAAGTTAAGGTGGTTATGGATAGATCTTACAGCTTTGGGCAAAGCGTTCCACAGTTGTGTACTTATGTAAGAAAAGCTGGATGCATAAGTAGATTTGTATCTAAGTCCATTACAGTCAGGATAATGCAGATTTAAATAAGTACGGGATAGGTTGGTACTGTTTCTGGGTGGTAGTTTTATAAGGTCCAGCATGTATCTAGGAACATCACCATAGATAATCCTGTGGACAAGAGTACAAACCTTGAAGGCAACACGTTCCTTGGTGGGAAGCCAATGTAGTTTTTCACGAATGGGTTTAGCACTTTCAAATTTTGGTTTTCCAAATATCAATCTGGCTGCTGTATTTTGTGCGGTCTGAAGTTTCTTTGTTAGTTGTTCTTTGCAACCTGCATAGATTCCATTGCAGTAATCCAGATGGCTTAGTACCAATGATTGTATCAGCTTGCGAAATACGTCTCGTGGAAAGAAATGTTTTATGCGTTTAAGTTTCCACATTGAGTGAAACATTTTCTTTGTAGTTGAATTTACTTGACTTTCAAGTGTCAGATTACGGTCAATTATGATACCAAATAATTATAGGCTATCCGAAATCGGGAGAGAGAGGTTTGGGATATTTAATGTTGGAAGTTTATACTTATTGTGTTGAGACAAAAGGATAAGACAATGAGTCTTTTCAGAATTTAGTTTCAATTGGAATTAGTTTGCCCATGCATTCATTGTGTTCAAGCCAATCTTAATTGTGTTCATAATTTCTGTCAAATCGTGTCTAAAAGGCAGTGGCATTCCTAGGGGGGCGGACACCCGGGGCGGCGCCCCGCCCCCCGGGTGCAGCGCCCCCCCCCCCGGGTGCATGCCGCTGGGGGGGGGGGGGGGGGGTGCCGCAGCGCGCGCCTGCTCTGAGTTTACTAACTTTGCTCGTTCGCTGCAGCTCCCTCTGCCCCGGAACAGGAAATAACCTGTTCTGGGGCAGAGGGAGCTACAGCGAACGAGAGACGTTAGCGAACTCTCGCAGCAGGCGTGCGCCGCGGAACCCCCCAGCGGCGTGCACCCGGGGCGGACCGACCCCACCGCCCCCCCCCCCCCTTGGTACGCCACTGCTAAAAGGTATGTAAATTGTAACATCGTCGGCATAAATAAAAGGGTTAAGGCCTAAGTTGGATAAGGAATTGGCCAAAGGGATCATCATTATGTTGAAAAATGTTGGTGATAATGGTGAACCTTGAGGGACTCCACAAACTGCTTTCCAGGAAGATGATATATTTGAATTCGATTTAGATGAGGGTAATAGAATACTTCTATTTCCACCAGACTTTGGCAGGCGTAAATACATGTGCCTAAAGTTAGGTGCAAAAATGATTTAAGCTAGCATTTCGTTTTAGACAATTCGATATGGAATTGCCTTTACAGAATTGGCGCACATCATCCCAGCACCTAATTTTGGGTGCCCTATAGAGAATTCCCCCCCTATATATTAATGATTCATAGTGAACTATCTTTAAAGCGTATGTAAATTTTTCATCAAGCCTAAGGCACCTGACTTGGGTAGTGTTTGGCTGTTCTAGACACCACCCTACGGTAGTTTGTAATTGTTTAATTCTTACGTATGTTTGTTGTAATTATTATGCACTAGGATGAATTATTGTCTTTCCTGTCCTTAAGATGTAGTTCCTTTCCTTCTGTGTTTTAGCCTGTACGCTGCTTTGTCCAGCATGTGAGTTAAAGGGGTATAAGTTTCTAATAAATAAATGTGGGCGAATGCATGTCTGCATTTCCTGTGGGTTGTTAGGTGTGGGGGTATTGTATGAGTATGGGAGATAGATATTTCCAGATTTGTTTTTCCATTCATTTTTATTTATTAGGATTTATTTGCTGCCTTTTTGAAGAAATTTATCTAAGGCAGTATACAGCAAAAATAATCTGAACACAGGCAATAGACAATTACAGCATTAGAAAATATTCAAATGTTAGTACATTATGTTACTCATAATGTCAACACAATACATATTAAAACACCTTAATAAACAGTATAGGGTGTAAGTGGAATATACAGAGTAACAGAAGTTAGACAGAAAATAAGGATGACTAACAAAGAAAATTGCATGTGAAGTCAGAAAAGGTGCATGGAAATGATTTCAGCTGGAGTAGGAGTGGATAAGCTAATCATGCTACAGTATATGCAGCCCTGCTTCCTGAATTACAGATAGTCTTATGTTAGGCAAAGCCTTTCTGGGAGGGGGTTCCAGAGTGTGGGGGCTAATCTGGAGAAGGCTCATTGACAGGCAACTCCTGAAGATTGCTTGGATTTCGGGGATCAGCATGTATTCAGTCTAGCTGTACCCCAAGGTTCCTTGTGATTTAAAGGTGAGTTTGTAGCTCACAAAAGGGATTTTGATGTCCAGTATGTGACCACTTGTGTTAGGGACCCACAGCAGCTCAGTTTTCCTTGGGTTCAGGCAAAGCTTGTTATTTTAAGCCCATTCCTGAATTTCTGTTAAATAGGTCTTTAGTTTATTCAAAGCTGTAGGTAAGACTGGTTCAATGGGTACAATTAGCTGCACATCATCCCCATAAGATGTAGAAGTGAGTATCATTTGACTGAATAAGCTCAGGTAGCGGGCTGAGGTAGATACTGAACAGAATAGTGACACCCTGCAAGCCAGCACCCATGGTGACATGCTGTTGAATAGTATGGACTGTTGCCTGATAGGATCTGAACCCCGTAAGTACTGTACCACTGATACTGGTTTCTTCCAGTTGTTCTAGTGTGTTATTGTGGTCTACAGTGTCAAAAGCTGTTGAGAAATGCAGCAGTACTACCACTAAGACAAGTCCTCTGTCTCAGTTTCTATGAAGGTCATCAAGCAGGGATACACGGACCATCTCTGTTCCATAACAGGGTCTGAATACAGACTGGAATGAATCTAGCCAGTTTATCTTTTCCAACCAATTGCTGAGCTGAATAATACCTAGTATGTCATTTGCTTTTTTTTTTTTTTAATAGCCACGGAACACCGAGCTGAAAATTTCAACATACTGTCTCCAAGATCTTTTTTCTTGGTTGGTGGCTCCTAACACAGAACCTATTTATTTATTACATTTGTATCCCACATTTTCCCACCTATTTGCAGGCTCAATGTGGCTTACATAGTTTTATTACATTGTCGTTCCAGGATATCAGATACAGTTAGTGATGTGCAGAGATTACATAAAGGAAGAAAGAAGAGAGTAATTAGGGTAGGTGTAGAAGGTGGGCTTTCATAACTGAGTTGGTTGGTGAGGTGGACTAATGAGGTTATATGTTCTCATTGTAGGCCTTATTGAAGAAGTATGTCTTCAAAGATTTGCGAAAGATAGTTGTTTCGTTGATTGTTTTCAGGTCTGTAGGTAGTGCATTCCATAGCTGCGTGCCCATGTAAGAGAAGGTAGTGGCATGCATCACCTTGTACTTTAGTCCTTTACAGCTGGGGAAGTGCAAGTTGAGAAATTTGCGGGATGATTTTGTGGCGTTTCTGGGAGGTAGATCCACGAGGTTTAGCATGTAACTTGGGGCCTCTGCGTGAATGATTTTGTGTACAATCGTGCAGATCTTGAACGCAATGCGTTCCTTAAGTGGGAGCCAGTGTAGTTTCTCTCTTAGGGGTTTTGCACTTTCATATTTGGTTTTTCCAAATATGAGTCTGGCGGCAGTGTTTTGAGCACTTTGGAGTTTTTTGATAGTCTGTTCTTTGCAGCCAGCGTACAGTGCATTGGCTGTAGCTGCAGATTAGATTATATGTGAGTCCCTTTGCCCTTGTGCATGCTAAATTTCATCTGCCATTTAGATGCCCAGTCACCTACTTTCAAAAGAACTTTCTGCAACTCCTCAGACTTACGGCCCATAGGTAACACTTAGGAGATCAGTTTAGAAGCCATGCATGGCAGCTACACAGAGTTCAGCAAAGGATTTTGTAAAAAACTTGGGAATATTCTGACTTGGACACAACAAGTCCTACTGAGATAGTGACTGGATCTAGGGCCCATAACAGGGTTCCAGAAGTAGTCTTGGTGCACTACCCTTGCCTAAGGACTGTAACTGCAGTGTTTGGACTATATTTATTTATTTATTATTACATTTGTACCCCGCACTTTCCCACTTAAAGCAGGTTTAATGCGGCTTACATAGTAACAAGGATTACAGAGTATTGAAGAAGAAAAATAAGTATTATCAGAATAATAAAAGAAATAGGTAGGTAGAGATGGGCAAGAGTGAAGGGAGTAGGAGAGGTATGAGCAAGGGTAAGTGAGCATTGGAGGAGGGGCAGATGAGGCGGAAGGAGGTGGGACATGGGATAAGCATGGGAAATTTGGTGGGAGATGTAGTCTAGGTCATGAAGTTAGAAGGGTTTATACAATAGAAGAAAAATGTCCAACTAGTTGTGAATGAAAACTCATGGTGCCAAATCTCAGCCCTATCCAAATGAGATAGAAAAGAGAAAAATTCATTTGAACAAGTCTCTATACCTCCATGCACTTCTTGACTGAACCATCATTTAAAATATTTTTAAACATAAGGAAATAATGTTTCTTTACCTGTTTAAATTAAGCTGCTTAGGGGCATAATTATCAATGAGACCTATAGGCTTATTTTCTAAAGAGAAGGGTGCCCATCTTCCAACACAAATCGGAAGATGGGCATCCTTCTCTTAGGGTCGCCCAAAACGGCATAATCGAAAGCCGATTTTGGGCAACCTCAACTGCTTTCTGTCATAGGGGCGACCAAAGTTCACAGGGGCGTGTCGGCAGCGTAGCAAAGGCGGGACTGGGGCGTGCTTAAGAGATGGGCATCCTCGGCCAATAATGGAAAAATGAAGGGCGTCCCTGACGAACACTTGGATGACTTTACTTGGTCCATTTTTTCTTGCGACCAAGCCTCAAAAAGGTGCCCGAACTGACCAGATGACCACCGGAGGGAATCGGGGATGACCTCCCCTTACTCCCCCAGTGGTCACCAACCCCCTCCCACCCTAAAAAAAAAAAACTTAAATTTTTTTTTTTTTTGCCAGCCTCAAATGTCATATCGAGCTCCATCACAGCAGTATGCAGGTCCCTGGAGCAGTTTTAGCGTGTACTGCAGTGCACTTCAGACAGGCGACCCAGGCCCATACCCCCACTACATGTTACACTTGTGGTGGTAAATGTGAGCCCTTCAAAACCCACTACAAACCCACTGTACCCACATGTAGGTGCCCCCCTTCACCCCTTAGGGCTATGGTAGTGTTGTACAGTTCTGAGGAGTGGGGGGGGGGTTGGGAGCTCAGCACCCAAGGTAAGGGAGCAATGCACCTGGGAGCAATTTATGAAGTCCACTGCAGTGCCCCTAGGGTGCCCGGTTGGTGTCTTGGCATGTCAGGGGGACCAGTGCACTACGAATGCTGGCTCCTCCCACGACCAAAGGGCTTGGATTTGGTCGTTTCTGAGATGGTCGTCCTCGGTTTCCATTATCGCTGAAAACCGGGGATGACTCTCTCTAAGGTCAACCTAAATGTTGAGATTTGGGCGTCCCCGACCGTATTATCGAAACGTAAGAAGGATGCCCATCTTGTTTCAATAATATGGGTTTCCCCACCCCTTCACAGAGCCATCCTGCGAGGACGGCCCCAGGAAAACATGGGCGCCCCGCTCGATTATGCCCCTCCTAGTTACTAATAACTGGGTTTAACAGTAAAACAATGTGTCTTAATGGTAAGCCCATGTTGATAACTTCCCTCTTGTTTTCTTCTTTAGGTCATTATTATTCTGTTCTTATATAATCTTTCAACCTGCAGAGCAATTAAAATTTCTGCCAATTAAACCATAAGACAAAATGCTGAAAGCAAATTATATTTCACTGCAAGAACAAATATTCACTAATGACGCCTATTGTTTGTTTACAGGAAAAAGCTAAAATGGATTTTAATTTTACAGGTGGAGTGGGAGAGTTGAGAAAAAATAAATTATTTCTGCGTTCTCTCATGTGTACATCTCTTCAAATATTCTCTCACACACGCATAATTTAGAGAACATACAATACCTGTATAAAACTATATAAACCCAAGCACCAGGTTGCCATGACAACTAGAAATTTAATCATGGCATCTACGGGAGATGATGTCAGTAGCCTGCCCAGACCAAAGATGTATTGAAAAAATGAGAACTCAGTGCAGTCAAACTGGAGGAGGCCCCGGCAGCTATGATGAGGGATGAAAACAGGAGACACTGTCAGCAGTCTATGAGGGCAACCATCAGAAATGTCTCATTTCAGTCTGCTCATTTTACCCTCAAATTAATCCTACAGTGACATTTGAAGCCATATTTCAAAACTGGGCCTATCATTGTTTGTCATTGCTTTCACTGAGGTGTCTTTTTGCCCTCTTTCTTAGGGACCTTTTTACTAAGGTGTGCTGAAATCTGGGCTTATTGTGTCCTAATGCAGGACTTTCCCCACACGCTAAGCCCAGATTTACCACGGCCTATTTTTAAAGATTATTCTTTAGACAGGTATTGCTCTAAAGTTCAAATTAGTACATAGTACCTGCACAAAATAAACAACACGCTCTGCCCATAGTTTAACACATGCTAACAAGCAAAACACTGGAAAATGCTTTAACAGATTTTGTAGTAGCCTTTTCTTGTGTGCTAAGAGAGCAATAGGGCTTAATGCCCTTTAGTTAAAGGGCCCCTTGGTTATTTCCTTACTATGCGGTATTCCCCTCATACTTTTGGTATCCTACTTTCCATTATGTCTACATTGGTTTTAGTATAATGTGGATAATAAATATTACATTCGTAAAAAAAATAAATAAAACCATTGTAATACATCCCACAGAAAAAAAAGAAACTAAAGCAAAGAGCAAAAAAGCAAAAACTAATCTCCAATAAAGTCATAAAAACAAAAGCACTGAATGAACAACCAAACAAAAATTTAATACGAAAGATAAAATTCTAGGAGCAAGGAAAATATATGGCTAGAGAGGCCAGGTTTTCTAAGGATTTCTGGTCACACAAAATAATACTTACATGCATGTATTTATGCCCACACACAAGAATGTGGCAAATAAGAAGAGAAACAAAATTTAAACTTTTATTCTGTTTCACTCTAAATGAAGGTGAAGTTTTCCATTAATGACAAATGTCACAAGTTAGTTAAGGAAATACCCTCCCTTAAAGAGCAAGTAGATTAAATCTCACCACTAGCAATTATAGGTGTAGAAGAGTAGCCTAAAGACTAGTGCAGTGGGCTGAGACTGGGGGGAACCAAGTTCAATTCCCACTGCAGGTCCTTGTGACTGGGCAAATCACTTAACCCTCCATTGTCCCAGGTACAAAATAAGTATCTATATATAATATGTAAACCGCTTTGATTGTAACCATACAAAGTTGATAAATCAAATCCCTCCCACCCCCATATATGACTGGTATTCTTTTAAAGGGGTCACCAAGCATCAAGGGATCTTCAGTGACACTAGATTGACCAATTCTTGTATCAGCACCAACCAGCATGCTTCTCAGTAAACTCAGGCTTGAACAAGTATCTTAATCCCTTTTAAAAGCAGCCAATCTGTCTCCAACAGTGGCCATACCAAGGGTGGGGTGGTGGGAGCGATCCACTCCAGGTCAAGGTTGCCAAGTGGGCAGTTTTCCCGCCCAATTGGGCGGTTTTCCGCGACCCACTGCGGGAAATTTTTGCCCGCTGCGAGTCACGGTTTTTTGGGCTGGTTTTTGGGTTTTTTCGGTGGGTTTTGTGCGGTTTTTCGGGCCGCTGGGGGCGGGGCTAGTGATGTTTTGGGCGGGGTTAGATGATGTTTTGGGCGGGACTAGTGACGTTTTGGGCGGGACCAATGATGGAGGAGGCAGGGTCTATGATGGTGGAGGTGGGGTCGATGACGGCAGGGGCGGGGTTGATGACGGCGGGGGTGGGGGGTGAACTTTTTGGGCGGGTTTTGGGGCCGAGTACCTGGCAACACTGCTCCAGGTGAAGGCAGTAAGGGGTACACTGAGCAGTTGCACGGCCACAGTCTCTATGTGCACGTTTTTTAGATTTGCCAGTACCCTGCTCCCTCTGATGTCAATTTACTATTCTGGTCAAAGGAAACAACAGCGCAGCCAATCTGCAAACTCCAACATGGAAACAAATTAAGCAGATCGAAAGGAAACACAAAGGAATCTTTATAGTCTTGGTTTGAGTTTCATCAATAAAGATTCTTTTTTTTTTTTTAATTTAAATTTTCCAATATATCACCACTTAAAGTGAATATGCAATCGGCATTATTTAACATTAGGAAACAAAAATGATAAGTATATATCTTTACAGCCCATTTGTCCACAAGTTAAAGAAATTTGATTCCAAGATTAAGGAAATTAAA
Organism: Microcaecilia unicolor; assembly: GCF_901765095.1. Taxonomy (NCBI): domain Eukaryota; kingdom Metazoa; phylum Chordata; class Amphibia; order Gymnophiona; family Siphonopidae; genus Microcaecilia; species Microcaecilia unicolor. Next base: position 423,138,647 of record NC_044032.1, read on the forward strand.
AAAAGAAAAAGAAATACAAAAATTAATAATCAATAGATGCTTCCTCTGGTTCAGGCCCCAGCCTGCTAAATTAGGGAAGGTTTACTATATTCACATCAACTCTTGCATCAATAAACTCTTTCAACTGTTTTGGATCTACAAACTGAAAATGTTTACCCTCAAGCATCACATTACAAAAACAAGGAAATCGCAAAACAAAATTTGCTCCCAATGCCACCACCCTGGGGCGACGTTCCAAAAAGGCCTTTCGTCTCATCTGTGTAGGCCGTGAGAGATCTGGAAAGATACGGACCTTTGAGCCCAAAAACAGATTTTCTAAGTGTCTCAACGAAAGCCGTAGTACGGCATTCCTATCAGGCTCCAACGCAAAAGTGGCAAGCAGAGTTAACATCTGAGTAACTATTTCTAATGAGCTTTCTAGGAATGAGGTAAGATTCATTCCCTCCCCTATTACGGGGGGGTCTCCCACCACCACTCCAGTACTCCCGATGTAATAAGCCCGTGTAATGGGAGGGAGTGAGTCCTTGTCCATTCCCAGGATGTCCACCAAATATTTTTTAACCATCTCCAAAGGAGAAATTAATGGTGATTTGGGAAAATTAAGAAACCTAAGGTTAAGTCTTTTAGTCTGATTTTCAAGGTATTCAAGTCGTTTATGTAGGAAATTATTGTCTTTAACCAAAGCTGTTTCTATAGATCCCATTTCTTGAATTTTGATATCCACAAGTTCCAATTTCTGGGTTTGCTGTGCAGTCACTTGTGCTTGAAGCAGGGCAGCCTCAGAAAGAACTTCAATATCAGAAGAATTCTCCTTTAAAGTAGTTTGCATAGAGGTTTGGATATTGTAAACCATGTCCCATAGTGACTCCAGCGTCACAATTGCTGGTCTAATCACTCCACTAGCCACAGGAGGAGATTGAGATAGACTATCAGCCCGAGCTAACTTGGAAACAATAGCTTGAGGCAATACCTTTGAAGCCTGTTGTAGTAATGTTTCCCGAAGTTGAGAATCTAACTCCGTTGCTGCAGTCACACCCTCAGACAGGACCAGCTGAGCCACTTCGGCGTCTGTCTCTGTTTGAACAGCCAGCAATTCTCTTCCAGGCTGGGGAGGTGCAATTCGCTCCACAGGGCTCAAGGAAGCCCCGTTTCCACTCTCAATCGACTCTGAAGGGCCGAGAGCTGCAGTGGGGGTCGAAGTTCCCTGAGGACCCGGTTGCTGCCTGGGAAACTGCAGGGTTGTTTGTTTCAACGTCGAGGAGGTCACAGGAACCGAGGGAAATTCCTTTACCTTCCCCCTCCGCTTCCCCATGGTTAACGAGGCTACAGAGGCACCGAGAGAAACTCACAAACACAGCAGCCTCCAGGAGCAAACACAGGTGCGTCTATTCACAGCGCCATCTTGGATCAATAAAGATTCTTTTGTGTTTCCTATTGATCTGCTTGGTTTGTTTCCAACTTACTGTTCTGGGGTAGGGACTGGCAGAGCCAACAGTGCATGCATGGAGGAGAGGGCACCAGCTGCTCCAAATGACATTTTGTAAGCTCTTTGAGCAGGGACTGTCTATCTATGTCAAGTGTTCAGCGCTGCGTGCGTCTGGTAGCGCTATATAAATGCTATTAGTAGTAGTAGTAATCATGGTCTCCAGTGCAACTTTTCATCTTACTCAAGCTGCTTCATTGAGAGACAGATGAGAGAACACACATTAATCTTCAATCACACTCTAAACCAGAGTTGTCCAACCTCGGTCCTCGAGGGCCACAATCCAATTGGGTTTTCAGGATTTCCCCCAATGAATATGCATGAGACATATTTGTATGCACTGTCTCCATTGTATGTAAATAGATCTCATGCATATTCTACTACTACTACTACTTAACATTTCTAGAGCGCTACTAGGGTTACGCAGCGCTGTACAAATTAATAACTAAGGACGGTCCCTGCTCAGAAGAGCTTACAATCTAAAGGACGAAATGTCAAGTTGGGGTAGTCTAGTTTTCCTGAATAGAGGTGTTGTGATTAGGTGCCAAAAACGACATTGAAGAGGTGGGCTTTGAGCAATGATTTGAAGATGGGTAGGGAGGGGGCCTGGCGTATGGGCTCAGGGAGTTTGTTCCAAGCATGGGGTGAGGCGAGGCAGAAAGGGTGGAGCTTAGAGTTGGCAGTGGTGGAGAAGGGTACTGAAAGGAGGGATTTGTCTTGAGAGCGGAGGTTACGGGTAGGGACGTAAGGGGAGATGAGGGTAGAGAGGTAAGGAGGGGCTGCAGATCGAGTGCATTTGTAGGTTAGTAGGAGAAGCTTGAACTGTATGCGGTGTCTGATCGGAAGCCAGTGAAGTGACTTGAGGAGAGGGGTGATATGAGTATATATTCATATTATATATTCATTGTGAAAATCTTGAAAACCCAACCTGGTGAAAGATGAGGTTGGATACCCCTACTCTAAACAAATGGGGGGCACACACAGTGCAGAACGGCAGACAGCTACGAATTCCAGAGTTTAATTACACACTGAATGAAGAAATATTTTCTCCAGTTTATTTTAAATTTACTGCTTAGTAGCTTCATTACATGCCCTAGTCCTAATATTTTTGGAATGAGTAAATAAGTGAATTGTGTCTACCCATTTCATTCCACTCAGTATTTTATAGATCTCCCCCTCAGCCGTCTCTTCTTTAAGCTGAAGAGCCCTAGCCTTTCCTCATAGGTAAGTCATACCATCTCCTTTATCATTTTTGTCGCCCTTCTTTGTACCTTTTCTAATTCTGTTATACCTTTTGAGAAATGCAGTGACCAGAACTGAACACAGTATTCAAGATGTGGTAGCACCATGGAGTGATACAAAGGCATTACAATAGTTTCAATTTTGTTTTCCATTCCAGTCCACTGCTTTCGTTTTATGAAAGACATCAGAACTATGACCCCCCCAAGCACAACAGAAGGAGATGCAAAAACTTAAAACAAAAAAACAAAGGAAAAAAGATCCAGTAAAGGCTAATAGAGGTTGAAAATACACATTAACAATATGCAGTTGGAAGTGGTTAAAATCAGGATTATTGTAAGGGAGTTTTTCCTTCACATGTGGGGGGAGGAGGAGGAAACAGCAGATTATTTAGGATTGGGATTAGGGAACTGTCTTTGATTACTGGCACAAAGGAAAATAATTTTTAAAAAGTATAGAATAAGCAATCAGGCCAATGGAATACATACTATGGTGGTTTCCTCTGGGCCAAAGTTAGAGATGCTGGGGTCCAGAGCAGAAACTGAGAAGTGGCCCCAAAGTTCACCTACAGGCTATACCTCTTTCAGCATCAGGGAGGCTTGAGGTATATATAAGCCTTCTGGGACATAGGGGTCCAGGGCACTTGAACTGGCTGCTTCCTCTCACCCCAATACCAGCCATGGATTTACTTCCCAGTTAGCACAGATTTTTCATGTGCTAAGACAATATGCCATAGAGCACACACAATACAATTGGTGCTACAACAGGAATTGCTCTAGCCAGAAGAAAGCAAGGACTTGAAAGTGCACAAGCGCAGATTTTAAGACTTTTACTTCTATTTTAAGAGAGAATTCTGTTTTAACACCAATATTTTTTTTTACTTCCATGATTTTTGCATGGTATAATTTTATTACATATAATGTTAAGTGAAAGAAAACTGTGCTCAAAATCCAATGCCGTATCCCGCTGGCCAGAAAGAGAAGATCCTAAGGCATTCTGGGAAACTAAAAATGGAACAAGACATCAAGCAAGGTCTGTGACACAGCCTTAGCCAGGAGGAAACTATCAGGAAAGGTGCATCAGTCTGGATTTGGGAAATTTCATAGTGGATGATTGTTAGAAATCTCTCTCTCATTCATGCCCTCCTCTCCCCATATACACACACAAACAGGAATTTCTGTACAAATTCTTATACCAATGCTTACTACATCACAAGACAGCACAGGATTGAACAAAGCAAATGGAAGATATTTGTAAAAGGCAGCAAGTTACATGAAATTCCTAACACTTAGCTTGCATTGACTAATCCTAGTTCTTGAATATGGGGCAACATCACAGAAGCAGTAAAATGATCAGAAAATTAATAATTGAGCAAGAACACACAACTAGGAATGTGGTAAATATGTTTAAGGCAGGTAATCTGCAGCTACACATTTGGGATTCAAAGAAATTAATTGGAAGATGAAGGGGGGGATCCGATTTTTAAAATATTGGTTTCTATCCAATTAAAAATGTTACTATCTGGCTGACGAGAACAAATAGAGTGGTAATCAGTCAAAGATGAAGTGTGATAGTTAACCAAATAAGAAACACCAGACAGTCAAAACCAAAAAGGCTTTTATTTCAGCAGGCAGGGTGACAGTGAGGATATTAAAAAGAATTAAGGGATGCTAGGAAAAGAAAGCCAGGCTCCTACTGCAGAATTATCTCTGTTTTGTACTGTGGCTGTCATTAGCCTATGTCCTGCAGCAAATCAACATCCCAGAAGCTGCCTGTGAATACACAGGGCCAGGATACATACCCTGCATGCACCTAGTTCCCTATCTGACTTTGCTATGGGGTCGTTATATTAAGATGCAGTAAGCACTAATGTCGCAGCTTAAAATGTAATAGCGCGGGGTGCACTGAGGCATCTCACAGGAAGTTGCAAATCTGTGCACATTACCTACAAGCTAAAATGTTTTTAAATTTTTTTATCCAAAGGGGGGCATATCTGGGGGTGGAGAGTGGGTGCCTCTACACTAATCCCTAGGGTGCTCAAGGAACCTGGAGAAGTTCTGGCAGCTCCACTGACTGATCTCTTCAATGCTTCCTTAGAGACTGGAGTGGTCCCGGAGGACGGGAGAAGGGCGGATGTGGTCCCCTTGTACAAGAGTGGAAGGAGGAGGTTGGAAATTACAGACCGGTCAGTCTGACCTCGGTGGTGAGTAAGCTAATGGAAACGCTTCTAAAGCGGAGGATTGTAAGGTTCTTCTGACTGAATGGAAATATGACCCTAGAGGTAAGTTCCACAAGACTACCACTAGGGGTGCCATTTGAGGAGAGCACCTGAAGTAGGCAGGAGCAGTTGAGCACTGGCTCTGCCTAAACAGGCTGGACACCCCCCCCCCCCTCCCCAGAACACCGATGACATTGCAATGGTAGGCACAAGGGGTGTGGGGGGGGGGACTTGCAATGGAGGATTACCTAGGAAGGGAAAGACAGCGACCTTCAGCCCAGGAGCATCAGGAAACGGCTTGTAAGCCCGATGCTCCTGGTCACTGGGAATAACGCTGCTTATGAGGTGGCTCACAAGCAGTGTCATTCCCTGCGGTAAGAGGATCTCATGGGGAATCAAGGTGCAGTAAAGGGCAAATCTCCCCCTAAGTGTTTCTCTAAATTCCAGAGTATTATGCGCTAAAGGTACTTTTTTTAAAGTGGGACCTATAAAGAAAAATGCTGGGAATGCCCCAAATAGTTATTGAATTACATTTGCAGTTACTACATGGTAAAGTTCCATGTAAAGTCCCAAGTTAATCTGCAGTAAATGCAAATTTTACTGTGTTTTAGTAAAAAAGCCACATTATCTCGGTTTACTTTTGTTGTTGATTGCAGAAATTTCAGGTGGTTAAGCAAATTCCACCAACAAAACCCCCAGTACCTACCAGATAGAACCTGTGCACTTTAAATTTAAGCTACTAAGTGAGGTCTGGCATTTCCTTCTAAAAGGAAGGTGGTGGAACCAATCTTTTACAAAATGGAAACTGTGTGTGCCCAACCATGTCCTCTTTTCACCACAGGTAAAACATACACATATGTTGTGAAGCAAATGCATGCTTTTCCACTATGAGGACAGGGTGATTTTCAGTTCAGGGACCATATAACTAATTAGTGATCAAGGCAAATTCCTTCTCCATACACCAAAAAGCATGTAAAGATGCTTTCCTTATTGTATAAGAAAAAGTACCCCCATGTGGCCTGTTCAATAGCAGATGCAGTATAGATTTAAGCAGTGGCAGGTTACAGATAAACACAACCAAGATTTTAAAAGTTTCAACAATAGATAGACACAGTCTTCCCTTAAGTGAATGCTCTGAGGAAGCTCAGTTTTCTGATTGTACTGGGTCATGTTTCTTGCGATAGGGCTCATGCCCCTCACAGAAGACAAAAGCACTTTAGAAGATAAAGAGACATATCCGTTTCAATCTTACAATAAAAGCCGTTGGTTAAATCAGAGGGGAAAATCTAGTCTTATTTGACACATGATCTACCTCGTACTGCTGGGCTTCAAAAACTGCCTAGTCAGTGCTGGAAAAACTGCACTTTAAAAATGAGAAAAGTGTGCTAGAAAAGCTACGTCAAAACTTGCAGCACAGTTTACACACACCAACACATATACATATCTAAATATAAATGTATTTATACTCAAGAATAGAAAATTCAAAGCATATATGGTATCTTATTAAAGTCTTCACACCCTTGTACATTTCTCATATTCTGTGATCCCAAAAATACAATTCAAAATACATTAAAATAAGCCTTCACACTATTTGTCACTGCAAACCCTTCCTAGTCCAAAAAAAAAAAAATCTCTCTATATAAAAAGCAACACCAACGTTCTATGAAGCCTCCAGCCGGAAGTGTGAAGGGGGCGAGATATCCGGTTTCCCTATGAGTGTCTGCCCCGCCCTCTCTGTAACACAGTCAGTGAAGCAAAACAGCAGAGCACGAAATCAAATCGCTGGCTCTGTAACAGTGAAGGACTCAGAGGGGGGAGGGGAGAGAGGCCAGAGGGCAGGGACACACACACTCCCACATGCACACAAAAGAAAACATTGCTAGCCCCCGTTTCATTTGCATCAGAAACGGGGCTTTTTTACTAGTGTCTTAATAAAGCCTCAGGATAGAATCCACCTGTAGATAAGCCAATTCTGATCCTAATCAAGATGCCTGGTACAAAGAGACAATGAGGGAATAGTTTTGGGATCTCCATGTCCTAGGGGTTATCAAGCTTTTGCCTCTCTTCAGGCTGGAGGAGTCATATTAGCTGATAAATCAACTTTTCTATGAAGTGTTTATTTGTGGTTTTATGGTAGGAAAAATGTAGGATGCCCCCTATTCAGTAATACTGTGCAAATCTTTAATGAACGCCTTGAACCACCCTTGCTCCTCCCATGGCCACACTCCCTTTTGAGTTGGATGTTATAAGATTTGCACGTAGATCTTTATAGAATAGCGCCTAGCAAGATGTGACTGCAAGCCAATAATTTTGCCAATTAATGCCAATAATTATTAGCAGTGGCAGTGCACATCATTAATGCAGCTGGCAGGGATCCCCAGGTCCTACCAGCAGACGATTCCTCTCTAGAGTTTCCTTCCCTGTCAGTCTCATCCCCGGCGCAGTCAGCAGCACATTTTCAGCTGCTGACACCGGTACTCCCCCCCCCCCCAATTGGCACCCCCGCGCATGTGTGCGTGGGGCATGCTGGTTGAACTGAACATGCGCGGGAGCCTGGAGTGGGGCAGTGCTGGTGTTTGCAACTGCAAATGGGCTGCTAACAGCCATGAGGATGAGACTACTTGGGATTCTTCAGCTGGTGGGCCCGGGAATCCCCACCAGCCAAGCTATTTATTTTAATGGGGCGGGGCAGGCACGGGGGAGTAGCAGGTAGAGAGGAAATGCAGGTCGTGTCCACCGGTTCACTCCCTGGTCCACCCAGTAACTGAGGTCTGGCTATGCTACGGATTGTTAGCACCCAATTAATGCTAATTGGCTCGTTAGCCAATTTAGTTGTGGATGCATCTCAGGATAGTGTGCAATCTTGCATACAGAAATGTGCATACCAGTTATAGAATCCGGCCTAATATGTGTTATTCTGTAACCTATCCTGAGCAGTCAAGAGGCTACGTTAAATACTGAAGCAAATAGATAAACTTAAACTGAAGCAGAGGTCTAAACATGCTGAACATGGAGCTGCAGAAAGAATTCCAGGATAAAGTTAGCAAAGGCACAGGCTTGAGGCAGGCAATTAGTATATTTCAGTGTGTTTTAATATCCTTGGGGCATTTTCAGGTCCATCACTGTAAAGCGGAAACAGTTTGGCCCCAACCAGATACTTCTTCAGTCAGGCTGTCTTTTCAGAGTCAGTGGGTTAAGTAAAGTGCTGAGGAAGGTCACTATCAGTCTCAAAATTACTTTACAAGAACTATAGGGGTCTTTGGCAGAAACCGGAGAATATGTTGACAGTATGGGAAGGTGACAGGAAGGAAGCCACTGCTGAAGAAAAGCCATATGACCTGCCACACGGCATTTGCAAAGAAACACTTAGGGAACACTGCACACGTGTGGGGGAAGGTTTTGTGGTTTAATGAGATCAAGGGGACCTTTATGGTCTTGATGCTAAGTGATATGCACATATAAAGCTACCACAACACATCACCCTGCTATCATCATCCCTACAGAAAGGCATGGTGGTAGGAGCAGTGCAATTTTTCTAGCAAAAAAGGTGCCGGTACTCAAATGCTAGGCCACCCTTCAGGGGTGGGGGTGATCACTGAGGGAATCACTCCACAATAACCAGGCCCCCTGCAACCAGTCACAGAATCTATGACAAGGCAGAATTGGTGTCTTGAGCCTGACCTCTTTCATTAAAACTTGAGGTCCATGGGTCAATTTTAGCAGACACTGGAAAAGGTGCCGGTACTCAGTACCCCCGAGTACCCCCTCAAAAAAAGCCCTGGGTAGGAGCATTCTGTTGTGGAGATGCTTTTCAGCAGCAGGAGCAGGGATGCTTGTGAAAAGAGAGGGAAAGGTGAATGGTGGAGAGGATAGGCAGATTCAGGAAAAAACACATTCCTGTCTGCCACAGACCTGAGACAGCAGAGAAGAGACACCTTTCAGCAGCTCAGTGATTCTAAGCACCAAGCAAAAACAATGGATTGGCCCAGAAAGAAGTGAACAGCCTAGTCAAAGCCAACTTTACGTTTTTAGACAATCTTAGCAAGACAATTCTCAACCAAACAGCTCCAGCTATTCTGCCAAGACAAAAATAGGGAAAAATGCACCATCCTGCTGTGCAAAGTTTGTAGATGCTTATTCTAAATGACTCATGGCTGTTACTACTGCAAAAGGATCTTCTACCAAGTACTGAGTCAAGGGGTATGAGGTGTAAACAATCAATACTATTTGGTTTCTTAGTCTTAATTACATTTTGAATATTTCTACAATTGTTTTTCCAAATTGGAAGCAAAGAGTATGCTGTGCAGATCAGGTAAAAACTCCTACACTAATGCCTGTTGTATTTTTCAGAAAGCACAATGTAAAAACTGTATAACTGTATAAGTGTATGAATAAATTTTCAAGGCATGTATACAAGACATAAGATGTGTGGATTACTAAAGAGGGAAGATAGCTACAGACAGTTGCTTATTGTTATGACAGTATGCATCCTCATCATCTGAAAAATAGCCTTCTCTTTTCGCAGTTTTTAAGGTCTAGCAGGATATGTGATACTCCTCAACAGTTTAAGCAGTCGTCAGAAAAACTGAAAGAAAAATTTAAAAGAGTGGGGTTATCCTGCTAAATTGATTAAACGGACTCAAAAATGTGCTTTGTATAACAGAGATTTGCTCTTAGAAACCATTACAAAATCTGCAGAATTTAGGATTTCTTCTATTTGAAGTAAACTATTAATGCCCTATAAAATTTCTTCTATAATTAGAAGACACTAGAAAATCCTGCAGACTCATGAGATTTTTTAAAGAGCACAAATTGATGATATCATATGCCCGGAATTATATGTGTGGTCTAATTATGAGCAAACATCAGATATGTGGTAAATGTTCTATAAATACCACTTAAACGGGTTTTTTAAGGCACTATTTATAGAATTTACCCCTATATTTATTTATTTATGACATTTATACCCCACATTAGCCTGAAAGACTCAAGTTCAATGTGGCTTACAAACAACGTGAATAAAACATATTTAATTGATTTGGTACTTTCTTCAACTTTGTATAGTAGTCGTTTGATGGGACAGCATAAGTTATTCTGTTTTCCTGATCCTAAACGGGTCAAGTACAAGTCAATGTGGGTGAAAAGTTTTGGATACCATGCAGCATAAATATGGATTCCATTACCAGGAAACACTAGATTTACATCAAATTACAACATTTTCTGAAAATTACTTAAAACTTATTTGTTTCAGAAATATGTCATACTGAAGACAAACTGAAATGAAATCATTAGAAGCTGATATCTGCTCAGACAGAAGCTGTAAATTCCTGTGTATGCCTGGCTGCTCTTATATTTAAACTGTCCTAAGTTGTAAAAGGTATGTGCAATATACAATAAATTTTATGTAATGTAATGCAACAGTGCTAACTGCTAACATCTTGCTAAAATTACAGTAGGGGCCCAAGAAACAGCAAGGCAAACGATCCGCAAATTCCAACATGAAAAACAAGAGAGCAGATCGGTAGTAGATAGACAAACTTTAATAGTAGAATAGTTTGCAGTTCTATTATAAAAGTTTTTTTATCTACTACCAATCTGCTCTCTTGTTTTACACTTTAAAATTACAGTAATACACAGTTATACTGCCAATAACTATCCTAATAACTACTTTCACTCTGCTTAGAAAGTTTTAAAAAATTGCTTCAGATTTCAAGGCCCTTCTCCGCATCCCATTTGACCTTTTCCCACACCCCTTGGGGGTGCGAGCATCACTGATTAAGAACCCCTGCCCTAGAAAATGCCTATTATTTTTTTTTGTTTGTTTTAATCTGCTCAAAGTGAAAAGTATGACAGTGTTCCTGTATCTTCTTATCAAGTTCCTGATGAATCATTCCTTAAATGATTCCTTTTCATTTGGGTTATGTGTTTATAAGATTATCTTCCCACTGCAACCCAATTAACTACCATACCCAGACAATGACAACAAAAATGCAGCTGCCACCTGAATCTGTACAGGGCTGCAGCAGGATACAGAGCGGATATACTCCCAGTCCTGAGCCACATCACTCCGCATCTTCTACGCCCGATCTAGGATGCTCTAGGGCTAACAAAAGAATATCCTCATAAATCCTACTGCTGCTTCTTGTGGTCTTAGGAAGTCGTGTAACTCTCCACTGTCTCAGGTAGAAACTTAGCAGCCCTTTTACTAATTGGCAAAATGAATGTACGGTAACTGCAAAGCCTTTATGGTAACTGCTGGGTCTGTTCCCAGTATCTTCTCATATGTTTACCACACAGAAAACGCATTTACAGCACGTTAAGCTGACAATTCTATAAATTGACACAGTAAGTTAGGTATCTTCTTATACAGAATTCACCAAGGAGGTAGCAAAAGTGAATTAAAGTTTTGTAACTGTAGTCTTGAGTTGCTTAAGTTGTTTGGAATCAGGCTGGAGAAAGGACCCGCTTCAATCAGCTAAGTGCTACACCATAATTAAGCTCAGTGCAATTTATATCTGTGAAGAAGACTGCATGTTTGAAGTAGTGAAAAGATTTTTGCTGGACTCTAATTAACCTATGCCTTGAAGTCATTGATAGAGACACATAAGTTTGAAGTCTTTTTTTTTCCTCTCTCCCTAAATGCACATATTGTTGAAGATGCTGCTGGGGACTTTTTTGGATTAAAAGTTCTCTCTTTAAAATATATGGGGCATTAGACCAATGATATAAAAAGGTGCCTACCTTGAAAAGTTTAGGCACTAGGGGCTTTGAAGTCTAATTATTTCCCATACTTTAATTATTTATATGGTGGTCATAACAGTGAGCTTATAGTATCTCCTCACTGTAACAAAATTTTGATTTTGGTGTAGTACCATACGTTAGATGTTACAAAAAACTGTACTTTGTGCGTATTTTATAATGGCTTTCAAGCTTGCCTAAGCTGTTATACAATACTAGGGGTCGATATTCAAAGCCATTTAATTGGACAGAAATGGCTCCTGGCAAGTTAAATTGCCTGTTTGGGGCTACAGAAACAGAGACAGGAGATTTGCTTTGGTGTTAGTACTGCTAGATTTCTCAGCAGCTTTTGACATTGTGGATCACAATATTATGCTAGCACGATTGGCAGAAACAGTATCAGTGGAACAGTACTTGACTGGTTCAGATCCTATCAGACAGGTAACAGGAAGCACTTCATCACCACCATCGGCACTGACCTGAGGGTTACCACAAGGATCGATACTGTCACCTATTCTACTCAATATTTACCTCAAGCCACTAGTCAAGCTGATTCGGTCAATGGACACTTGATTCTACATCTATGTAGATGACATGCAGCTACTCATACCCACTGAACCTGACTTACCCACAGCCCTGAATAAACTGACCACCTGTCTAACATCAATTCAAGAACAGGCTAAAAACAGCAAACTTTGCCTGAACCCAAGTAAAACTGAGTTTTTATGGGTCCCTAACATAAGTGAAGACATACCTGACATCAAAATCTCTTTTGGGATATATGAGCTCCTCCTCAATTCACATGTCAGGAACCTTGGAATACAGCTCGACTCAACACTTACTCTGATCCCCCAAATCCAGGCAACTTTCAAGAGCAGCTTCTATCACTTGTGACTTGTGACAACTACACTGCCTGTCTCCTTACATTGAGAAGGCAAGCCTTGACTCAGTTGAGCAGGACATGATAAAAGATTAGATTATTGTCTGACTAAAAAGGGTCTGCACCAGCTCCAATTGATTCAGAATGCTGCAGCAAGACTAATAGAAGGTTATAAGTGACGTGACCACATCACACCATTTTTGAATAAACTTCACTGGCTACCAATACAATACAGAGCCAAATTTAAAACTCTCTGACTAAAGAGAAATGGCTCAGAGTACTTGAAGAACAGGATCTCCCCTCTACACACCTTCAAAATCACTAAGGTTCTCCCAAGAAGGTTCCCTAACCACACCATCTCCAAAGTGTGCACATATTATAGCAGGGCATGTTTATCCACTCCTACCCTTATCAAAGACAATATTCAAGCACCTTTCTGACCTCATTTGCAACTCTGTTTAACTAGTCCCTTATTCTCTTACTCCTGTTACTCTATCTTATCTATCTTTATGTTCCATCTTTGCTTTCACCCTATGCAGTTTATTAAAATATTTTATTTTGTATTTTGTTGGCATTACAATGTAACATACTATGCCATACTTTGTATTGTTTGAATATTTTTACTGCTGTAATTGTCTATTTCTTATGTTTGACTTATTCTTGCTTACACTGCCTTGAGACGATTCCTTCAAAAAGGCGGTAAATAAATCCAAATACATAAATAAATACTAATTTTCAGTAGCACTTAACTGATTAGCATTACTGAAAATAACCAGTTAGTGCCAAACTGCAAACTGGATATTTTAGGGGCGTTCTGGGGACAGAGTCGGCACTTGTCAAGTTAAATGCTGACATTCAGCATTTAACCGGTCAGGTTAACTGCATAAATACATAAAAGTCAGTCCTATCTTTATGCAGTGTCGGACTTAACCAGCTATGTGTTAGCCGGCTCCGCAAAACTGGACATTCAATGCTGAAGCCTGGACAAGGCCCAGTATTGAATATCTGGGTTTAACTGCCAGTGGCAGTCAAACCCTTAAGTGTACCATGCACCCCAAGGAGGTTTGATAACAGCAGATGGCATGATATCACAAGGCTGATACCAGTCTCCACCCACTCCACCCAAGGAGGTTTTAATTCTCCCCAATGCAGTACACCCAAAACAATGAAATTGATAGGGTGACAAGCTCTGCCTACTGGCTTCAGCCCAGATAATGGGCCAGATAAGCTCATGCTGTCTCCTGTTATCAAGCCTCCTTTATCCAACCCACGTAACTTATAGTATTCTATAAGTTATGTGGGTAAGTTGGCATCACTCACATATACGCCCCCCTTCCCAGCTGCCTGCTTAGCAACTTATGTGCAAAGTTTATAGGATAATGCATAGCACTTATGTGGGTAATTTGTACTTCTGGTATCAATTACTCGCACACGTGCTGGTATTCTGCAACATTGGCATGCTAACGGTTCCCACCATTAGGCAGCAAATCATAGAACTGTCTTTTAAAGACATTTCAGTTAACATGGATGCAATTCCTACCAACTCCTGAGGTGGCGTGAAGTTATCTACAATACCTGCTGCAGTTCCTATGAGCTAACTCTCTCCCCGCCCCTTTTCACATGAAGCAGTTAACATATGAATTACTATGCAGCAGCTCTCTAACTGAACATGTTAATTCAAACATTAACTGCTTGATGCACTTAAGTAAAATGCCCCTAATTTAGCTCAATAAAAGATACCACTTTTTATTTCTTAACCATTCTAGACAATTTATTTGTTGCATTTGTATCCCACATTTTCCCACAGGCTCAATGTGGCTTACATAGTACCGTCAAAGGCGCTTGCCCAGTCGGTTGATAGCAAATACAAGGTTGTATAGTGATCGAATGAGGTATATGTGGAGGGTCGGAAGGGATGAAGATTGTGTGTTGTCCAGTACAATCATTAGTCATGCTCTGTTTCTGGTTGAAGAGGTTTACGTAGGGTCGTTGGGGTAGGCCTTTTTGAAGAGGTTGGTTTTTAGTGATTTCCTGAAGTTCAGGTGGTCGTGGAATGCTTTTCACAGCTTTTGGGAGGCCATTCCATAGTTGTGCGCTTATGTAGGAGAAGCCGGATGCGTAAGTTGTTTTGTATTTCAGTCCTTTGCAATTTGGGTTAGTGTAGGTTTAAGGTTACACAAAAGGCCTCCAAAATCACAGGCAGCTCCAACTGTTCTTCTTTGGCTGATCTTAGGGCTGCAAATATGGGCTAAACCTAATTTGTCAGATATAATGGCTGACCCCTAATTAGGGCACAATACACAATAAGAAGGAAATATGGGTAAGAACAAGAGAGACTGAAACCAAACTATGAAACAGGAATACTAATGTACTGTGGGAATAAATAATCCTGCTGCACGATAATGGAGACTTTAGGTGATAGCAGTTTTGCAGCAGCTATCCTTAAACATCAATGTTTTTATCCCATCAAGTGCATCTATATTAATGAAAAGAAAAATGACATTACTTGATAATTTTTTTTTGTTGCTAAAAATGGCACATTGGAGAATCAATTTCATATCCTAGAAGTTGTCTTAAGGTAGTAATAAATTAAGAATGCTTGTGGGACGGCAGGTCATGCAGCGCAGGAATCGTAAACAGCTCAGAAGTCTATGCCCTTTCTTGGCCACCTGTCAGCAGACAAATCCAAGACACACACTGAGCTCAACTTTCACCAGGCTGCAGCCCAATATGTCTCACTCTCTTTCACACACACACACACTCCTAGTGAGACAGGAATAGAACAGCTGAAGGGGAAAAAAGAGAAGAGAGGGAACACCAGGGATATTTCACAGCCAGGAAGAAAAAAAAATTGAAGAGATCTAAACCAGTGCAAAAACGTGAAACTCTATCTTGCCTCATAGGGGTGGGGGTTGAGGGGGAGTTCTTTCATCAAGCAGAACAAGGTTTAGGCATATACTTGGAACTTTTTTTTTTGTTGTTGTTGTTTTGTTTGCTCTTAGGCTCTGTATGTAGGCATTCACTACCATTTAAATAACCAAGCTGAAAGGGAGGATGGGAATAGGAAACGTTCCCTGGGAACTGCCCAGAGATGAGCAACTTTCATAACACCAGCTTACTGGGGTTAATCCCTTTGAAAATTATCTTTTAGAATGCCCAGCCACAGTACTCATTAACAAATTCAAAAAGTGGCTGCCAATAAAAACATGTTTAGTGGATCCATGACCGACACTCTTTAAAGTAAGGGATCGGGGCTCACTCGGACTGGGAGAGAAGAGAAGAAAAAAAGAAGCAGCAGTTTGTTATTGCCTTTGCATATTCCATGGGGTGTAATCATATTCAACACATGCACATGGTGCCTGCAGCTCCCGTTCCTTCTGGGATCTGTAGTCCAGTGCTGCTGCACATACTGCTACAGCCTGAGGGGAAGAGGAGCCTTCAGAAGCAGCAATGGGGGGGGGGGGGGGGGGATGATTTAGAGGAACCACAACTTGAATTTGGGGGATGGTGGGGAAGAGGGAAGAAGATGATAAACAAGATGATAAACGTGAAAGGGAGAAAGGGAAAGAGTGTTAGAAAGAAACAAAAAAGGGGGGGAGAGAGTGGAGGGAGAGAAAAGTAAAGAAACCACAAGTGGAAGTGGGGACAAAAGGTGAAGAACAAAGGGGGAAACTGGAGGGGGAGGAAGCCCCCACAGTGTTTGCCTTAAATTCTTTTTTTGTTGACTATTTAAAACATCAGAAACAGCAAAATATCAATCACAGTGATGCAACAGCAACAGTACAAAAAGAGACAACACTCACTGCCCATGAAGTCAGTATCACTAAGCAATTAAATAACTGATCACACCATTAACAACCATATCATAAGAAGCGGATACAATGAATAAACACAATCAGGAAGGAGCCCAATGCCAGTAGACTGTCAGTAAGGATCCCAAATCCAATTATAATCATCAAGATTCCCCTGCTACCTTAAAGTAATCCATTCAATCACAGCCATGCCCCACACCTGAGTATATTAAACACCATTACTAGCAACACCTTTCCAAAACCTGCAATGGTGAATCCCACAGCCATGACAAACTGACACCACAAGATTTGGGTATATTTGTCCAGTTTAGCCCATGGCCAAATTCCCAAGAGCCATAATGCTGCAGAAAACTGGAGAAAACGCTATGAACACCAGTAACAGCTCTAAAAGCAGTTTCCACGTTGCACCAAAATCCGTGGGTCACAGCCCCATTAAAACACTGTCTTAAGGTGCACTAAAGAACTTTTCAGTGTGAAATCTGCAGAGGACATGCTGGGCTCAACCTTAACAGTCACTGCACAACTTTTGCACTTACTGTGTGTCCATAGTTAATGTTAAAGCACAGTACATGCAAAAATATATCTCACTTTAGTATATGAAAATGAATACCAGGCTGCCCACACCCTCTCCAGCAGTGGGAGAGTAACCTAGTGGTTAGCACAGTGACTCAGTGGCCCAGGTACAAAACTTAGTTTAACAGCCTACTAGGGACAAAGTACCTGTATGTAATATGGTTGTACCACAGAAAGGCACTATATCAAGAATCTAAACAGAATCAGATATTTACCTACACCCCAAAATCTAGAAAAATACACAGGATAGCTATTGGTCTGGTGAAGCAGCTTTGCTCCACCTTCCTCAAAGAGGTTTTAAAAGTGTTTTTACCAAATTAGCTGCTAGTCATCCAGCTGGAGCCCAAGGATCAATAACCCTTTGTGGTATAACAAAGTCAAATTTAGAACCAATCAAAGCAAAAGAACAACAATGAGAAAGTCTACACACAATCAGATTTGGATATTAGAATCTCATCTATGGGGTGACGTGGATTAGCCACTATTAAGAAACAGGATACTGGTCTAGGTGGCCCTTTCGTCTGACCCAGTATGGCAATCCTTATGTTCTTACGAACTGCTTGTATCCACCCAGTAGCCATCGGGCCACTCAGAGCTTGTCTCATCTGAAAATGCACATAACATATGTGCAAAGAAACTCCTCCCGAGATCCACAAATATCTTAAACCATCCTCCCAAAAATGTGCTTAATGGTAATACTACTGTGCAGGCTGATATATAAGGATTGTTAAAAAGCAAAGGGATAAAATTTTCTTATAGAACAGCTAAGGAACTTCCACACTGCCACCAAGTCCTGAGAGTAAGTACCAGAAGTGATTTACTCCTGCAAAACAACCTTGAAAATGTAGACTTGGGCGCAGAGGTCACAATTATGATAACCCTTTATTCTTTGTCTGTAATTTTTCCAGAGAAACCCAAACTGACACATGCACCAAAAATTATACAAAAGTGAATACTTTTCTTTTTCGGACAAAGATTAAATAACAGTATAGAACTTGCTGTCAACTAGATGCAGGGATGTTGCCCTTGTTTAAAATCTGCCAACTCCAGCCCCTATATCAGCTAGCCCTCAGCATCCAGCAAGCCAGTGAGCTGCCCCCCCCCCCCCCCACCATTCACCATCCAAGAAACCAGTCAGCCACCCTCAACACCCAGCATTCTAGTCAGACCCCCAAGCCTCTCCCTTCACTCCTGAAAACCAGTCAGCCACCCTGCAGCTAGGCAACCAGTTCCCCATCCTTTGTCCTTCCCCTTTAAGCCAGTTAACCCCTTCTGCCCCTGCAAGACAGTCAGCCATGGTGTCATCCCTCCCCCCCCCCCCCCCCCCCCCGGAGCTAGTAAGTCAGTCCTACAACTCCCCAGCCTTTCTCCTCACTGTTAAGCCAGAAGCCAGCCAGTCTCTCAGCCTCTCTCCTTGCCCCCTGCCAGCCAGAAGCCAGTCAGCCCCTAACCTCTACCCCCTATGAGCCAGGAGCTAGTTAGCCCTCAACCCCCTCTCCCCTCCACAAGCCAAGAATCAACCCCTATGCACACACTCCCAAGCTAGTTAGCCTTCCCCACATGGATGTCCGACCACTATTGGAGCATTCTTCCTCCATTTAACAAGAAAAATATTCTTTTCTTGTAGCCACTGCTGCAATTTCTACTGGAGCAGGAGTTTCTAACTCCCAGTATCGCACAGTTCTGCGAGTTTGAATCACACAGTGCAGCAACTCTCACACTGCTTTCGAGTTGTCAAGTATCGCAAAACCAGCACAAGAGTTCTTGCATCATGCAGCTCACACACAGCTACATGGTGCAGGGAAGAAGAAGTTTCTGCTCCGGTGGCAACTGCAACAGCAGTTGCAAGAGAAGAATACATTTTAGAAACTACCTTTTCTAAAATTTATTTGAAGGGTCACAAAATCCTGGGTGCCAGAAGAAAATGTCTAGTCACCATGGCAACCTGGCACCTGGGTTTGTCGAACCCTGTCTTAACATGTACTAAAGAACTTATCAGTGTGATAACGGCAAAGGACAAGCACGGTTAAGTGAAAAAAAAAAAAAACTTACCACACTTCAGTTAAAGGGCCCCTACATGAATATAACATCTGGATTGAACTGACATGAATGACAGGGCACTTCACTCATCTTCAGCACCATTGTCTGGACAGCTCCTATGACATGTCAAAACGTAATTGTGCTTTTCAAAATGATAAAATGTGCTAAAACAAGAAATTGCTATAAACACTGTTTCTACCAGAAGCCACTATACATTAACTGCAGTATTATAAATAGGTTTATAAAAGTTGGGCTCAACAACTTCAAGCCTGAAAGAATCCCCAAAGTCCCAGATCACTCAACTATGGCATGGACATGGGTGTTATATCCCCCCAGTCAAATTTCTTAGCTCATGATCCTCTAGTGGTTTGGATGCAGGTAAAAGTTCATATAGCCTCAGAGAAGGGATAAGCTAGACCAGTAGGGGAAAAATAGAAAGCAAGATTTATTCATAGTTTGACATTCCAGTGATGCGATTCATGCCACTGGACATTAATGTGTATTAATGTGTCTTCAGGAATGAATATGCTAAAATACAATGTTTTCAATGCACAAAGGCTGTCAACCAAATACTAGAAAGAAAAAAAAACTGCTCAGAGCTACCGGTGCATGTAATCAAGTCCATGTCACAACAGAATGAGGAAATGCATGACCCATATCAACTACAGAAATCTATTGCTGTACAACAGTTTAGTCAATTCTTTAAAAATGTTTTCACCAGCACAAAGACTGTCAACCAAGGTCCTTCTTCATATTAAATAAAAAGTCAGACTGAAAGAAACTATGTTGTGTTAAAATACTTCCACTTTAAATGAAGTGTGAAGAACAACTGTATGAGTGTCACCTTTAAAACTGCATTACTTTGAGAAAAGCTCTCAACACAGTCCAGAGGCGTAGCCAGACCTCGATTTGGGAGAGGGCATGATCCCAAAAAGGGGGGGACGGGACATTTTGCCCTGCCTCACCTGACCCCCACATACCTGGGCTGGCGGGGGTCCCCAAGCCTTGCCAGCAGAATCTTTCCTGCGGCCATATTCGCCAGCACTCTGCCTGCTCCGCTTTCTCGCCTCGGCGCACATGATCGTTTTACTGAAATTTTTGCTTTCTCTTAACCACATTTAGATGCAAGCTCCATCTTACATATTAAAACGGGGCCTGCTTGCTTAACAATCTGCTACAAATAGGCATCTTTCAGTGCATTTAAATACTATCTGCACAATATCTGCACATTTGAAAAGTGACGGCACTTGATTTATCCTGCTATGTTATTACACCCTGAAAGAGAGAGGTTAGAAGTGTGTAGCATCAGACCAAGGTCAACCCTGGCAGATTTAGTTTTGGTTTTGCTCCCTCCCTCCCTAACTGTATCTACATGCACAAAATATGGGTAAATGAATTTCAATATAGCTGTAACATACAATCAATGTAATATATTACCACAACTATGAATTCTCTCACACAATTATTTATTATATATAACAAAATATATTAAAAACTGTTAAATCTTAAATCACATCGTTATAGTGCTGTATACAAACATCCCATCTACATAAACAAACTGCATTAATACAGATACACCTTATAACGAGAGAATAGCACCCACACCATACTAGGACGTTTTTGCAGAAACAGGCTCTAGTTTGGTCATGACTGCCTACTTCACCTTCAAGTAGATCAGCGTGGCACTTGACCACACCTGGGAGTTTGGAATTATTGTGTTCTGCAAAGCTGATTTAATCTATATAATAACCATGGAGCAATGTTTGAACATTTTGATCATTACATCTTGGTATCGTGGTGTGAGTCAATCTGGACTTTTCAAGACAGACAGTTCAGAACATCGTTGGGATAAGTACATCACTGTTCGATCAGACTTTTTCTAATCCCTTGATTAGTATGGTGTGGGTGCTATGCGAGTTATAAGGTGTATCTGTATTAATGTAATTTGTTTATGCAGATGGAACGTTTGTATACAGCACTATAACAATGTGATTTCAGATTTAACAGCTTTTTAAATATATTTCGTTATATATAATAATTGTGAGATCATTTATAGTTGTGGTAATATATTACATTAATTGTATTTACAAAGTTGAAATTCCATTTTTCACTACCAAACACAAGACTACAAGTGCACGGATGCACTAGAAACAAACATAGAACTGGAACAACCTGTTAAGGTTGAATTGGGACAGATGGCAACCCTTGGTACAGCTAGGTGCAATAAAAACAAAAAGGACACGTTCTCACAACACGGAAGTAGCAAAAGAGTCCATGTGCAAACCAAGAATACAGTGCATAGGCTCTTGCACTGTACCCTCAATGCTGCAAGCCCACATGTCCGATAGACACGACAGCAGGGGCCACACATTAACAATCGAGAAAATAAAGGCATCCATTTGGGACTGATCTGAATCCAGAATATTACAACTACTAGAGGGTTTAGAAAATCCCCTCCCAAAAGTTAGAATTCTGGTTTGCATTGGTCATATGTATAACATCAAAATAAAATGAAAAGTAAAATCAGAACAAAAAATTGCTCTCATCAAGTGACGTGAAAAATGCATTGTCAAGGAAGATTTGTCCTTTCCCTCCCCCATACTATGCCACCCTCTCTGCCTATCGATGACTTGAACTGATAATATGGATTTATCGCATAGCTAGCTACCTTTTTTGCAAACAACGCATTTCAGTAACCTCAGAACGACAGCAGTGGCAACACTTGGAAGCAGAGGAGCTGACTAGCCATCTCTCATAGGGTTTGAGTAAATGGGTCAGCTGTCACTTGTAACAGGGATCAGCCAGCTCGCAGATGGAAATTAGCTGTAGCAGTGGTATCCCCATTTCATTTCCCAGCAGCTGAGGCAAGAGTATTTATGCTTAGTACCAAGATGGATGGATTTAAAATCAAGGTAATTGAAATCACAATATTTCTGATTATCACCTAATTAAATAACTACACTAATAGAGTTATCCGAGCCAGATTATCTTTGCTCTTTAAGAAAAGAATAATTGATCTGGCTTTGTAGCAACACATGAATAACTCCATGGATATTACCAAACACAGAGGGATATTTTAACATAACTTGCATCCCCCCAAGCTAATAAGGTCCTCCAAACAAAATCTTTTTTTTTTTTAGTAAAAAAACAAAATGTAACACCAGAAAAATACAAATATTGGTCTCTGTTTATTAAAGCACATACATTATTAGCCAATTAATATGAGCTATTTGCCAATAATGCAGCATAATGAAAACATTTTCACCTCCAATACGCATTAAGGGCCCTTTTAATAAGCTGTAGTAAGCTCCAACAAATTCTTACTGCAGGGCTCACTCAGGCGTTCTGCAGTAGTTTTGGATCTGAGTGCACTTCCCATGTACTCAAAAATACTTTTTATTTTTTAGCGCTGGGGCGTGTTTGGGGGCAGAGAGTAGGAGTGCCCAGAGCTGCTCTAACAAGTTAGAGCAGCTACATTGTCCCGCACTAACCAATTAGTGAGTGGTTAGCGCATGAGCCCTTACCGCTTATAGAATACTCTTAGGCGAAAATGTTTTCCATGTGGATTTTTTTTAGGTGCCAGATATAGAATCCCCCCTCCCCATATGCCTTTCTACCTATGCATCATGTTATAAAGAAAACCTTATATACTCATCTAGATTCAGAGGGCAAACAGGATCCCATATTTAGCTTGCCTTATAAAGACATATAGGCGCCTATGTATTTTTATAAAGTAGAAGAGTAAGTAAGAACAAATTGTGGCTAGATTGAAGCCACAAGCTTACACCTACTTGGGAGCTAGTAGGAGAAGAATTAAAAAACATAGGTGGCAGGGCAGCCCGGTCCCACTCCCAAAGAAAAGAGCCAATAGGAGGCGTTATGAAGGATGCAGGTTGGCGCAGAGGGCAGGCTCTGCTACCCAACATAGGAGGAGCAGCAGAGCCGAGCTGCTATTGCAGCCAGAGTGTTCAAAGATGCAGCATGAACAGAGACCCAAACCCTGCTGGCATAAGAAAAGAAGCCCTGCTGTGGCAAGAAAGAAAGGAATTTAAAAAAAAAAGAGCAGCTAACGTGAAAGCAATCTGTGAAGAAGGAAGGGAAATGAAAAGAAAGAGAGGAGGAACTGGAAGAGTGCAAGGGAGAGTGGCAGGGAAGGGAGAGGGGAAGGAGGGAAGCGTGCATGAAAGAAAAGAGAATGCCAGGGTCGGTGGCAGAGGAGAGACCGCGAGTGTACAAGAGGTATGGAGATAAAGAATAGGGAGGCAGAAGAATGCAAAAGTGTGGGAGGGGCAGGAAGTGAGTTCAGGAAATACAAAGGGAAAAGAATCTTACATATTCACAATACACACGTAAGACATCCCATCGCACACATTCTGCTCCATGCCGAGCGAAGAACTTCAACATATTCTCCATGATGCTGCCTAGATTCCTTTTCCTGGGTATGGGACTCCCAACTCTAAAGAAGCATTGATACGATTACATAGCTCAGCCATCAGAACTTCCCCGAGTTTCTTAAGTACCCTTGGAACACTTTTGTAAGCGCTCAGGGGTGAACTGGGGGGGGGGGGGCAACACATCCCCCTCCCCCGGTGAATGCACTAAACATACCTTTGCTGGCAGCAATGCCAAGGCCCCGCAAGCCAAATAAATACAGGTGCCTGCGCCACTCCCCTCTTCCTTACGCTGTTTCCTTACCACAGAAGTAAGAGGAGTGCCTTCAGCCGCCAACGCCATGATTTCTCACGTATGCTCAAAGCATGACGCCAACTTCTGTGTTAAGGAAGCAGTGGCACTGCATTTGTTTGGCTGGCGGGGCTTCAGCATCTCCGCCAGCAAGGTAAAGGGGTGCTACAGTTCTGGAGGAAGTCCCCCCTGTAGATACACCACTGCTTTAGACATATCCCATCTGGGCCCATTGCCTTGTCTACTTTCAGTTTAGGTAGCTCCTCAGAACCAAGAACTTTCTGTCCTTTTATTTGGATACAAATATTCACACAAAATATCCTACATAAACTCTGAAAAAAAACAAGCAGAAAAGTCTGAAAAATTAAATAAAATTAAGACTCCTTATGCTTTGCTACAGTGAGATATATATGAACTTTCTATCTAACATTTTCTGTATTTAACTGGGGCATCCCAGCAGTTAGACAAGAGCACACGAGGTGTGAAATTGCCGAACAACAAAATGTAAGGTCAGTGCATGCCATCTGGTTACCTGTTCTGCTCCTATCAGGAGCTACTGCTGGAGAACTCCCTAAGCTGGCAAGGATCCTAAAAGGTGATGTCACCTAAAATCAACAGTTCTCCTTGTCTACCTCTCAATGGAGCAGCCTGTTTGAGGACTTGCTTGGAAAAAAAAAAAGGAAAAAATGTCTATAAAGGCTGAGTTAAATTTGGGAATGTGGAATGGTAAAGATGTTACAAAAAGAAAAGGCTACAGGAAAGTTAAGTCATGTTTTTGGTTCACCCTGTCTCCAGTCTGTGCCAGTAGGGCATGTGGGTGGGAAGGAACAAACAGATTTCTGAACCATCTGCCAAAGTCTACATCCACACTGAGTCGTTTATTCAACTGGTCCTTTCCAAAGGGAGGAAAAACAGAAGGCTAGCTCATTGCCAACCAGTGCAAGGAAGCAAATACTTCTCCTCTCTCACCCTGTATATTGGAGAAATAGGCCAGCCAGCATCAGCCATTATTAGCGCTGGACCACATAACTTTATCTGAAAGTGTACTGAGTGAACAGCAATCTGGATCATGAATGTTAAGAAAACCTCAGAAACTAAAACTCGGAAAAAAGCCTCGCATTCTGTATAACTAAATTTCAAAAAGAAAGACTTTGACTCATCTGAAAATGTTGTCCCATGCTTTCTTAAACTCTGACACAGTTGTCTCCACAACCTCCACCGAGAGGCCATTCCACTCTTCCACAAATGAACACTGGTACGAGTGCTTTCAGTTCCTAACTGAGTAAATCTGCTTGGACTAATCTACTGAAGGGAGCGTAACTGTGAAATACTGGTCATAAGTGTGTTTGTTGACCTTCGTTTCTTTATAGTTCATAACTGGAAAACAAGATTTTTCAGAAGACAAGGACACTTATTCACTGGCTGTAGGAAGAGTTCATGTCTGTACATATTAAAGAGTTCTCCAAAGAAAGGAAACATATTAATCTGATCTGCACCCCCCCCCCCTCCAATGGCTCCCCAACTAAATATCTATCCCTGGTTTGGTAAATGTAAAAAATAAGCTGCTCTGAATCCCTGAGGGTTTTTTTTCCTGAGCAGAGTTTTTGAAGTACATATTGAGCCAGTAACCAAGTGCAAGTTGTTGCCTGTTGTTGTTTCTTACGTATGCAGACACCAGTGGTGTAGCCACGGGGAGGCCCTGGGGGCCTGGTCACCCCCATTTTAGGCTCAGTCCCTCTCCAGAATTGCAGCACCCCTTTAGCTTTGCTGGCAGATACGCCAAAGCCCCTCCTCCTCCTCGCGCTGCTTCCTTAAGGCAGAAGTCAGAGCGTGCCTTCAGCCGCTGTCACTTCTTGCACACAAGAAGTGCCAGCGTCGGCGGCTGAAGGCACGCCTCCAACTTCTGCCTTAAGTGCAAGGAACAGGGGGGCGAGGCACTGTATTTTTTTAACTGGCGGGGCCTCGGCATCCCTATCAGCAAAGGTACGATTGGCAGGCACGTGTACAGGGGAAGGGGAGAGAGAGAGGAGAAGGGAGCAAAGTGTTGCTCCCCCCACCCCTGTGCACCCCTGGGTTCCCTCAAAATTGGAGAGCTGGCTACGGCCCTGGCAGACACAACTCTATCTAAGGCACAAGGTGAAAACAGTTGTGTTCTATCTTCTCTTCAAAGGAGGAAACGGAATGCAAGTCTCAAATGCTGTGAATTGGTTTCATTTTCTGGGTAATAAAAACATGCAAACTCAAAACCAGTCATTGATATTCCTTGTAAAAATCCTCAAAAACACTTCTATATTCAGCTGCTCTTTCTAAATCTGCAAGATTGTAAATCAGTCTCAGAGGAGAGAAGGAGCTGGTTAGAACAAAATTCATTAGATGTAACAGGCTTCTTCTAATACCTGGAGGACACAGTTTCCATGCTGCTAGCAGCTTGATCTAACAGCAGCCAGACATTATACCTTAAACAAATAAAATACTGTTTGAAGTTTTAGTAATTCAATTCTACAACAGTATTCCCTTCAAACTTAAAAGGTGGCAACCAGGGAAACTGCTCTAGGCTCCCATGCCAAAGGGGGCCTTAAGTTCAACTCAAACCACCAAGGCATAGTCTGAAGGTGAGCTTTGGGGACCCCTCCCTGTTTATTCCCTGGGCTCCTCTATGTCTAACACCGGTCCTGGCTATATAAGAACTGACCTGTTCATTAAATTACTTTTACCAGGTCAATGTGCCAGAGTAAGGTACAACAAAGGTCTACCCATCATTACCAGAGCATTGCATGGGTCCAAGCTACTCTTATAGTAAACTAAACTGATTAGATAGATAGATAGATAGATAGATAGATAGATAGATAGATAGATAGATAGATAGATAGATAGATAGATAGATAGATAGATAGATAGATAGATAGATAGATAGATAGATAGATAGATAGATAGATAGATAGATAGATATACACATACACATACACATACACTGTAGCAGGTAGGGGTTCTCTGCCAGCACTTCAGGCCCACACACTTGTAAGGTCCATGCAGGAGTCCATTATAAGGTCCTGCTGACTGCTGCCAGGGCATTGAAAGTCTTGGATACAAATATAGGTAATATTTCTTATATAAAGGTTGGTTTGTAACAAAACTCTATTGGTTCATGATTTGATTATCCAGTATAATTTAGATGTTTTATGTGTTACAGAATCTTGACTTTTAAAATCTGATTTAGTAGCGGTAAGGCAATGTTGCCCTAAGGGGTATAAATGAGAATGGGCTTATAGGTCTTATAAGAGGGGAGGAGGGGTGGGGATCTTTTTCAAGAAGTATTTGGCTTTTAAAAAGCATCATGCTGAATCCTCTGAATTTGCATTGCTTTCTGTCTACTTTATTTTCCACCAGGAAAAATAATGACTGATTGTTCACCATTTTTTTTTTTGTTACATTTGTACCCTGCACTTTCCCACTCATGGCAGGCTCAATGCGGCAGGCAATAGAGGGTTAAGTGACTTGCCCAGAATCACAAGGAGCTGCCTGTGCCGGGAATTGAACTCAGTTCCTCAGTTCCCCAGGACCAAAGTCCACCACCCTAACCACTAGGCCACTCCTCCACTCTTGTCTTCATTGTCAGTTGATTTTCAGAAAGTATGTATTTTAGGTCATTTTAACATGCTGGGGGATATCCCTGTTGATGAACTGCAACAACGAGTCTGATATATGATATTACTAAACAGATAGTAAAAATGTCAACACATAATGCTGGGCTTATGTTAGATTTGGTTTTTGTATCACCACATTTATTTTATTCATTGGTTGCCTCATCAACTGTTCAAGAGATTTGCTCATCTTATCATGCATTGGTTATGTTTGATTTAATGCTGAATGATGTAAATTATAGAAATGTGACTAATTCTAAGATGTTGTCAATTAGACCTAAATTTGAGTTGAAAGATCTGAAAGAGTACATAAGTAATGCCACACTGGGAAAAGACCAAGGGTCGATCGAGCCCAGCATCCAGTCCACGACAGCAGCCAATCCAGGCCAAGGGCACCTGGCGAGCTTCCCAAACATACAAACATTCTATACATGTTATTCCTGGAATTGTGGATTTTTCCCAAGTCCATTTAGTAGTGGTTTATGGACTTGTTCTTTAGGAAACCGTCTAACCCCTTTTTAAACTCTGCCAAGCTAACCGCCTTCACCACATTCTCTGGCAACGAATTCCAGAGTTTAATTACGCGTTGGGTGAAGAAACATTTTCTCCGATTTGTTTTAAATTTACTACACTGTAGTTTCATCGCATGCCCCCTAGTCCTAGTATGTTTGGAAAGCGTGAAAACGCTTCATATCCACCTGTTGCACTCCACTCATTATTTTATATACCTCTATCATGTCTCCCCTCAGCCGTCTCTTCTCCAAGCTGAAAAGCCCTAGCCTCCTTAGTCTTTCTTCATAGGGAAGACGTCCCATCCCCGCTATCATTTTAGTCACCCTTTGCTGCACCTTTTCCAATTCCACTATATCTTTCTTGAGATGCGGTGACCAGAATTGAACACAATACTCAAGGTGCGGTCGCACCATGGAGCGATACAATGGCATTATAACATCCTCACACCTGTTTTCCATACCTTTCCTAATAATACCCAACATTCTATTCGCTTTCCTAGCCGCAGCAGCACACTGAGCAGAAGGTTTCAGTGTATTATCGACGACGACAACACCCAGATCCCTTTCTTGGTCCATAACTCCTAACGTGGAACCTTGCATGACGTAGCTATAATTCGGGTTCTTTTTTCCCCACATGCATCACCCTGCACTTGCTCACATTAAACGTCATCTGCCATTTAGCCACCCAGTCTCCCAGTCTCGTAAAGTCCTTCTGTAATTTTTCACAATCATGTCATGAGTTAACGACTTTGAATAACTTTGTGTCATCAGCAAATTTAATTACCTCGCTAGTTACTCCCATCTCTAAATCATTTATAAATATATTAAAAAACAGCGGTCCTAGCACAGACCCCTGAGGAACCCCACTAACTACCCTTCTCCATTGTGAATACTGCCCATTTAACCCCACTCTCTGTTTCCTATCCTTCAACCAGTTTGTAATCCACAATAGGACATTTCCTCCTACCCCATGACCCTCCAATTTCCTCTGTAGCCTTTCATGAGGTACCTTGTAAAACGCCTTTTAAAAATCCAGAAACATGATATCAACCGGCTCCCCTTTAGTGTTTTTTTAATAAATTTTCATCTGTTGTTGGGATGAGTCAAGAATGAATGGTGGAGTTTTTTAGGTTAATTCTCTGACAGAATCTTTAGATACTGTAGCTCCAATGCAGAAGGTTAAAGCTAAAAGTTCAACTGATTCTCATTGTTGGTATACACCAGTTTAAAGCAAATTAGGAGAGAACTGAGATTGTCAGAACAAGTATGAAAGAACGAGTATGAAAGAAAACCAAAAATAATGAGGATCTCAAACCTTATATGATTAGATTAGTTGAATATCAAGGATGCTATGAAGAATATTTATTTTAAAGATAAGATTACAACATCTTTAAACAGACCAAGAGAATTGTTTCTTACTGTAAATTATTTGGTAAACAGAGAGAAAGTAATATGACACAGAATTTAGATCCTCATGAATACGCAGAATGGTTGCGTCAAAAGCTTTATGTGGATACATCTTGTGCTAGGACTGTTGAATTGGAGCTGCCTTTATTGGCAGAAGAACAAGTTGCTGGTGCTTGGAATAGCTTTTCTGTGGTAGATGAAAAGATGATAGAGAGTATTGTGAAGAGTTTGTCACCTACAGCTCAGTTGGATCTATGTTCTTTTGTTTTGTTTAGATCAACTTTGGATGGGATTGTGCCTTTTTTGATGGTTTTGGTGAATAAGTCTTTACAGGAGGGAGTTTTAGTTGATTCCCTTAAACAGGCAATAGTTAAACCATTGTCGGTAGTGGGAGGTGGGGCTGGAGGTTGGGAGGCGGGGATAATGCGGGGCAGACTTATACGGTCTGTGCCAGAGCCAGTGGTGGGAGGCGGGACTGGAGGTTGGGAGGCGGGGATAGCGCTGGACAGACTTATACGGTCTGTGCCAGAGCCGGTGGTGGGAGGCGGGGATAGTGCTGGGCAGACTTATACGGTCCGTGCCCTGAAGAGCACAGGTACAAATCAAAGTAGGGTATACACAAAAGTAGCACACATGAGTTGTCTTGTTGGGCAGATTGGATGGACCGTGCAGGTCTTTTTCTGCCGTCATCTACTATGTTACTATGTTAAACCATTGCTGAAAAAGCCATCACTTGATACAGCTGTGTTAGGTAATTTTTGGCCAATTTCTGTTCTACTATTTTTAGCGAAGGTTATTGAGAAGGCAGTGCTGTTACAGCTTATGAGTTTTGTGGAAGGAAGATGTTCATTGGATGAATTTCAGTATGGCTTTCAGCCTAATCATAGTGTAGAATTGTTGTTGCTGTCCATGCTTGATGAGCTTTGAATTGGTATGGACAAGAATTATTTGTCTGTGTTGTCATGTTAGATATTGCATCTGCTTTTGACACCGCTGACCATCAGCTTTTACTTAACATATTGTCAGATTTTGGAATTTGTGGACATATGTTATCTTGGTTTTATTCCTATTTGCAGGGCCCATCATTTCATGTTAAGGTAAAACAGATTGTTTCTGAAAATTTCTTGATTACACGAGGTGTACTGCAAGGATCTGCCTTATCAGCAGCATTGTTCAATTTTTAATGGCTTTGCCGGGAAATGTGTTTCAGGATTTGCATATTTCCTATAGAATGTATGCAGATGATGTACAGTTTTCCTTCCCTTTGGAACAACAATGTGATCCTAGATTGAAATTTAAAAATTTGATGGGATTAGGAATTGTATGTGACAGCACAAATTGTCAATGAACGTTTCTAAAACAGATATTATGTAAGTAGGTAAAACTTTGGATTCATCTCTACCAATGGTTTTTGATTACTAAGGGGAAAAGATTGCTGTTAAATCATGTATTTTTAGTCTTGGCATTTTTTTGGATAGTAATTTGATCATGCAGAAGCAAGTGGATCAAGTTACTTCTAGGCATTTTTTAAACTTCGAGTTTTGAGCAAATTGAAGGGGATGGTGTCATCATATGATTTTCGGACGATCGTGCAGAACCTGGTCCTAACAAAAACTGATCACTGTATTTATTTATATTTGGGAATATCATCGTTTAGGATTCAGGCTCTGCAGGTCATACAAAATGATCCAGCGTATACTGGAGTGTCTAGATCAAGAACGTATTACTTCAATATTAAAAATATTACACTGGCTACCTGTTAAGTTCAGAATTTCTTTTAAGGTTCTTATGTTAATACACCTGCGTGTATATGGGATTGTTCCTGATTACTTTTATAAAAACATTTTAATGTATCAACCAGGTCGATCATTATGATTTGGAAAACTCAACTTTGTGTGGCTTCTCCACCGGGGTACCACTCTGCTGATACACAACTGCGAGCTTTGTCGATTGCTGGTCCTTCATTATGGAATGCTTTGCGTGGACATTTAAGATTGTGTGACAATACTCAACAGTTTAAATGATTTTTGTGGAGGCCTTTTTGGAAGAATGAGGTGTACTGCTGTAAACCTATGCCTTTCCTGGACTCATTGCTACTTGTTATTTGATGAATCCTGTGTTTGTTTTTACAATTAATGAATTATATATATGTTCTTTTGTTGCCTGCTTTGGGTAAAGAAGGTATACAAATACAATAAATAAATAAATAAATAAATACTGTAGCATATAAGGATCCTCAGCCAGCATTTTCAGGTCCACACACTTGTAAGTTCCATGCAGCAGTCCATAATAAAATCCTACTGACTGCTCCCAATGTACTGATTTGGGGCCTCCTTCGTACTCAGGGTGAACAAACAAATTCAGCATCCAATTGTCGGTAAGACACTGTATACTTTAAGATTAGTTTGTAAAGTCACAAGATAAGTTTCAATCCCTGGATTCCTTCCCTAGAAACTTATTATCCAGGGATTTTAACAATCCACAAGTCATATGCAAATCAGATCAGAACTTTCTTTAATCTCTTCTCTGGTTTGGGTCTCGCAGCTTTATGAGTTCTGGGAAACACCTGCAGATCCCCCCCTTGGGATAGCTTGATTATACAACAAGCACTATCTACTATAATAAAACTCACCCTCAACGTTCTGAGGACACTGACATCAGTGAAGCCAAGCCCTGACTTCCTTCAAAAAGGTTCAAAGGTTCGTGGTGGTGAAGCCACCAAAATCGCTCCGGGCCCCGCCCTCGAGGGCGGAGCAATAGCAGAACAATGAAGGGGTTGGCAGGGAGGGAGGCGGGGGGGGGTGGGAAATCACTCCGGGCCCCGCCCTCGCGTCAAATGTCATGACATTGGGGGCGGAGCAATGGCAGAACAACAAAGGGGTTGGCCAGGGAGGGGGGGTGTTGGCGACGAAAACCTTGCTAGCGCCCGTTTCATTTACTCTGAAACGGGCCTCTTTTACTAGTTTTATATAAATGATATACCCCTAATTCTATAACAGGGCATCTAAAGCTAGGCAACATTTATTCACATATTTGATATAATATTTGCACTTGCATGCACACAGTGTACACTTATGCCCCTAAGTGCTAGACTGCTCTTCTATTATTTATGCACACAAGTCGCATAGCATGTAAGCCCAGTCTCTCGGCGGCCCTGAGTGCCAGCAACCAAACCCAACTGAAGACAGGCAGAGAGGTGGCAGCAAATGATACACTTCCATCATTCTGCAAACATTTTAAAGTGCAGGGCAAGTAGGAGGAGGGACAGCTAAGAAGGGCTAATGCTAGTGGTGTTATGATGCAGGATCAGCACAAAAATGCCATGCTTACCATGCTTACAATGTTGCACCAGCCCTGGGAGAGCCTCAACAGGTTTTTAACTTCTCTCATTCATAGGTTTCAAATAACAAAACAGGGAAAAATTAAGTATACATATGTGTTGTGCTCTCTAAGTTCTCTAGTTTAGTATATCTGCCCAGTATTGAACGTGGCTGGGTCAGTGAAAACTGAGCGTTTTTTTCAAGCCTTTAGCTTTCTCCACCTAAGTGGCATGATTAGTCTCCTGCACTTGCATTCTAACATGCAGATCTATGGAAGTTACAACTGAAGATGAAACTGATGTCTCCTGAGAGGCTTTCCAGAATCACAACTGACGGTTTACGAAGAGGAGCCCTTGAAGCTAACACAGCAGCCGCCACTGTTATCTAGAGAGAAAGAACTGAAGCTTGCATAGGTGTAATGCTTCGGACTCCTCTACTCAGCCTGACTGGCTTCCTCTCAGTTGTTCAACTTCTACTGTTCTGCCCCTCAAACCCTCTTAGAGATCATCAGTACATCTGCTAAAGTTGATTCAAAAATTGCACCCTGAAGTGTTTAGCGTGCTGTGTGTTGCACCTGGCTGTATTCCTTGCAAGGCAGGAAGCACAACCTTGATGCCCAAATTCAAGGTCTCCATATCCATCCAGTCCAGATGGATCTGGGTCAGCAACAAATCTTTCTAGTGCGAGATGATCGGGTGCTCAGAGAATAACTGCAGTGTTGTAGGTGGTGCTGGGAATTCAGTGAGAAAACTCCTGTATTTGCTCAAGTTGGAATATAGACTCCAGCACAGTCTCGTCCAAGTTAAGTCCTCGAGGGCTGCAAACAGGCCAGGTTTTCAAGATATCCCTAATGAATATGCATGAGAAACACCCACATGTCCACTACATCCATTATAGGCAGATCTCTCTCATGCATATTCATTATGTATTTTACCTCTAGTAACTACTATATATTTTTTATTACTTAAAAACCTCATTACTTATACAAATCTCTTTATTGAATACAAAATTACAATAAAAGATCT
This sequence comes from Microcaecilia unicolor, assembly GCF_901765095.1. Classification (NCBI taxonomy): domain Eukaryota; kingdom Metazoa; phylum Chordata; class Amphibia; order Gymnophiona; family Siphonopidae; genus Microcaecilia; species Microcaecilia unicolor. Next base: position 423,172,218 of record NC_044032.1, read on the forward strand.
CCTATCCTTGTTGTCTTACTCAACTTACCTTCCTCATTCATACCACACTTAAATCATCAGATACTAATTCACCTTGTGTTTTTCCTGTGTTTTCCTAGGACTCAATAAAGAGGATTTGTATAAGTAATGAGGTTTTGAAGGAATAAAAAAAATATATAGTAGTTACTAGAGACAAAATAAATATACATTGTAACTAGATTGAAAACAGGGTGCTCAAGTAAAGTCGGGATGCATATTCACTAGGGATATCCTGAAAGCTTGGTCTGCTTGCAGGAGGACTGCACTTGAACAAACCTGAGTTGAGATCTGATGCCATAAGCCTCATTGACAGTGGCGTAGGAAGGGGGGGCGGTGGGGCGGTCCGCCCCGGGTGCACGTGCTGGGGGGGTGTCGGCTCGCTGGTTCCCTGCTCTTTCTGCCCCGGAACAGGTTACTTCCTGTTCCGGGGCAGAGAAAGCAGGGAAGCAGCAGAGCTGATGCAGCTCCCAGTGACGTGCACTGGGGGCGGATCGGCCCTCCCGCCTGCTCCCCGCTGAAAGGTAGGGTGCAGCGGCAACCCGCCCCGTGTGTCAGGCACCCTCGCTATGGCACTGCTCATTGATAACACTCTTGGCTCCCCCCCCCCCACCAAACTTTAATCACTGCAGTAACAGTCCTCAGCCGAAGGCCAAGAATCAGCACAACTTCTAAAATCCTGCAATGGCGACACTTGATAGTAAGATTTAGAACCCATTATCAGAGAAATCCAGGAGGGGCAGGGAGGGAGTATAGGGGAGGAGCCATGAGTAGCATCAGTTCTCAGCAAATATCAACTACGTTTAGTCTAAAGGCAAGCGAAGTTTCTTGTAAGAGCTAAACGAAAGACTGTTTGCTTTTAATAAATTCTGTCTCTGAGCTTCACAAAATATCAGTCCTTCCAATTCCCATGCTTGTGTGCAGAGACCACTTAGAGGTTTCTTTCCATAGCTCCCAAAGACAAAGTCAACAATGCTTTCCTGGCTAATAAAACCGAGCACCTTGTTGCTCCTCTGGGAAAAGCCACTCCATCTATGCTAAGCTTGCTTCTGTGAAAGGCCTTATATAAATACAACCTTTCGCCCTTTTAGGGCACTCTCAAAGAAAAGGAACACAGAACAAATAGATGCGGCTGTTTAAAAGGGCCTAAGGCCAAATTCAAGCAAACTTACTGACAGTGTCAGACACTAAGCATCCTTAAGTGACTATTTACTAAATGGAGTCAACATGCATTAAACTAAATGCTCGTGTTAGGATTTCATTAATTTTATGTTTAAAAAAAAAAGATTTATCTTTCAATGATTTTTATTAAAGCCGTAAGTAATCAAACAATACAAATGTGTATATATCAATCAGTCTCAAAACCACAAGACTTAACAAAACAAGTTTTTTCACATTTGAGTCCCCAAATGCTGTCCCCGATTCTTTTATCATTTTATATCCCTCGTCCCCCCTCCCCCCACCCTCTCCTCCCTCCCTCCCACCCTCTCCCTCCTCTAGACTCTGGTATTGGGATCTAATGTCACTTCTGTAGGGATCTGACGGGTGTCACTTTGTCTCAGTTCTCTATTCCAATTTGCACAAGATCCTCTGTCTGATCTTAGGCTGTAGGGTACTCCAGTATCGCTCCCATACCCCACGGAATACTTTCCGCTCCTGATCTGGGTGAGCGGCCTCGAGAAGTCCACATAGTTCAAGGTGTAGCAATTCTGTCATCTTTGTTCTCCACAGCTCTCTGGTGGGCGCCTGTGTCTCTCTCCAGTTAAGTAAAATCACCTTTTTTCCTATTAGCACTGTCCTTCTTAAAAAGCCCGTGCATCCCGCTGGAATCGGCTTTGCCACAGCATATGTGTCAAACAATAGCAGTGGGGTATCTCCCACTGTCCGCTTCCAGTGATGGCTGACCTCAGCCAGCACCTGCTTCCAGAATGCTCTAATCTGTACACAATGCCAGAACATATGGCCCAAAGTTGCTCTGTCCTCTCCACATTTGGGGCAATTTCCTACTCCAAAACCTGCCCTTCGCGCTCTGGCTGGTGCTATAAAGGCCCGCATGGCAAATTTATATTGTTGTTCCCATTGTCTAGTAAACGTTGATCTGTGCAAGATGGACAGCAGGAAGCTTTGTATAATGTCAGCTGTTATCTCGACCTTGAGGTCCTGCTTCCAGTCTTGTGCCACCTTGCGATAGTCAATGTCCTCTGTTGTGTCTAGGAGATACCTATGATGAAATCGCAATGGCACTATTTCTTCCGATCTTAGAGTAAGCGCTGTTGATATCGTTTCCTGTACATCTTCGGCCAAATTCATTGCACCCAGGGAGCGAGCATAGTGTTTCACCTGTGCGTGTGCATAAAAGTCTGATGCAACCAGTCCGAATTCTCTTTGTAGATCTGCAAGTGGCTTAACCTGCCCTTCTTCATTCAATATCTGAAAAAGGTATTGAATCCCCTTTGTCCTCCAGGATTTGAAGTGTTGTGCTGATGACCCATCTGGGAAATCCGGGTTAAGACGTAGTGATATAAATGGAGTCGCATCTGCTGCAAAGCCTTGTCTTCGGCACAGCCAACGCCACATTGCTCTCACTGATCTCACGAAACAGTTCAAGGGTTGTTGTCTAACAGGTCTTATTTTTGGTGTGTGCATTAAGCAGCTGAGATGTACCTCCGGCACCAATGAGGCTTCCAGCTGTGTGTTTGTAAATTGTTGGCTGCCTGCTAGCCAATCCCGCACATGTCTCATGGTGCAAGCAATTGTAAGGTACCTGATACTGAGTAATCCCATGCCTCCATGTGCTTTAGGTTTACATAGCACATTCAACGCTATTCTGGGGCGTTTATTATTCCATAAAAACTTCCTTAAGACTGCATGCAGTGCTTTCTCCTCCCTGCCTCGCAGATACAAGGGCAGCAACTGGAATCTGTACAGCCATTTTGGTGCTATCATCATGTTAAAAAGAGCAATTCGCCCCGCCAGAGAGAGCGGACAAGAGCCCCATATCCCCAAAAGGCGTCTAGTTTCCTCTAGCAACGGCTGTACGTTCCTCCTATATAGTGTCGATAAGTCTACCGGGATTTCCACCCCCAGATATGTAAGTTTCTCATCTACCCACTTAAAAGGAAAAGGACCCTTCCAATTAGACCTAACAGTGGGGGACATCGGTAACGCCAAGGACTTTCCCAGATTTAGTTTGAACCCTGATAACTGCCCATACTCTCCTAGGCTCCCCAGTAGTCGCGCCACTGATGTTTGCGGGTCATCTGCTAGAATCAATAAGTCGTCTGCATAGGCTAATAGTTTCACCTCCCCCCCACCCACCTTCATGCCCTGGATTCCGGGCTCTGCACGAATTTTACATAGCAAGGGTTCTAGTGTTATCAAAAATAGTAACGGGGACAGAGGGCACCCCTGTCTTGTTCCCCGCCTTATCAAGAATTTTTGTGTTCTGACCCCATTTACCAATAGCTGGGCCTGGGGATCTTCATAGAGCATCTTAACAGCTTGTAGGAACCAGCCGCGTATCCCAGTCCACTTTAGTGTCTCAAACATAAATGGCCAGGTCACCCTATCGAAAGCGCGCTCGGCATCTAAGCTTATCACTAGGCCTGTTGCAGCTTCCCTAGGTGTTGCTATCACTGCTGCAATCAACTTCCGCACATTTAACACTGAGTGTCTACCACGCACAAATCCTACTTGTTCCTCCCCCACTAACGTTGGTAGTACATTCGCTAAGCGCTCTGCTAATAACCGGGAGAGGATCTTAATGTCCACATTAATTAATGAGATAGGCCTATAGGCAGCAGGGTCTGTAGAGTCTCGTCCTGGTTTGGGAATTAATGTAATTATCGCCTCGTTCGCGTATCTGGGGAACCTCCTGCTTCTATCGCCTCTTCGAATAGGCCTATCAGGGGTCCCACCACTTGTTGCTTAAGCAATTTATAAAACTCACCCGAAAACCCATCCGGCCCAGGTGCGGAGTGCATCTTCAGGGCTTGTAACGCTCTCATCACTTCCTTGGCGTCTATGGGGGAATCTAAAGACTCCATTTGGTCTTCTGTTAAATGTGGCATTGTAGCTTGAGTTAGATATTCTTGAATCTTCCCCTGTATCTCTGCCCCTGTCTGCTCCCCGGAATACACCCCTTCAAAGTGTGTTCTAAAAATTTCTGCAATTTCCTCTGGGTTTGTAGTGTAAGTGTGGGGGCCATTCCGTATTCTAGTCACCATTTGTCGTCTGCGAACTCCTTTAACCAGCCTAGCCATCATCCCTCCCGGGCGATCCCCGAATCTATTAAGATGGTATTTACGTACCACCGTTGCTCTCATTAACCTCTCCTGGAGCAGGCTATTTAGCTCTGTCCGCGCTACAATTAAGGACTCAAACAAAGCTTGTGTAGCATGCGCCGTATATTCCCGCCTGGCCCGTTTTACCCTCTTCTCTGCCTGTACCACCCGCTGTGCGATTTGCCTATTCCTCCTACCAATGTATGCCATCACCTCCCCCCGCATTACTGCCTTTGCAGTGGACCAAAACAGGCCGGCGTTGTCCGCATGCTGCGCATTATTCGATTGGAAATCTGCCCACCTATCAGCTAAATATATGGCAAACTCATTGGAAGAATAAAGATATGCTGGGAAGCGCCAGCCTCCCGGTGTGCAGTAGTATGGTTGTGCCTCTATATCTATCCAGATTAAAGCGTGGTCTGAGATCTCATCTGGGCCTATGGTTGCGTAAAAAAAAGATTTATATTTCGCCAAGCTTTTGTAATTCTAAGTAGATTCCAAAAAAACATAAGGATGTGTTTGCTTTAAACAGTAATGTAAATGTTTTCTCATTAAGCCACATTTTTGTCTTCAAATTTTGAGCAGCAAGTTAACCTAGAAAATTATGCTAACCGACTCACTTCAATTTAACATGAACTGCATTACCAAATTATGGGGACCTTTTACAAAGCAATGTTAAAAAGTGGCCTTAGCATGCCCTTATGAGGGTCTTTCCCATGCAGTAAGGCCATTTTTAGCGTTAAAGGTGATGCGTTAATGTTACTACGTGAAACCGACATACCTCTGTCTGGCCACCAGAACTTCTGACGGAGTCAAGTGAGCTAGAAGTTGCGGGCTTCCCGCTCTCCTTCTGCTGGTGGGTGACACAGGCTTTGATGGCATACAGCTCCAAGAGGACCTCATAAATGGGGAGTGAAATTTCCTCTCTAGGGGCACTTAAATATTTAAGTGTACCTAGAAATTTGGATTGCAGGTCAGGTTTTTCCTGGATTGTCAGAGAGAAGATTAGCAATTTTTTGTAGAAACTACAGGTATAAAACGTCTTCCGGTGGAGAACTGCAAGATAGTAGGGGGGCGAGGGATTGGAAGGTATTCCTGGTGAGTCAGAGGTGCGCAGGTTAGTTTTAGGAAAACAGTGGGTTATGGAAGCTGTATCATCAGGTTCAGATTATATTTCAGATGAAGATATGTTTACTGAACATTGATGGGGAAACTGGTGAAGAAAGAAAGCGAATGCTACATACCTGTAGAAGGTATTCTCCGAGGACAGCAGGCTGATTGTTCTCACAAATGGGTGACATCCACGGCAGCCCCTCCGATCAGAGATCTTCCTAGCAACAGAGTTTGCTAGTTCTCGCGCGCGCCCACGATGCGCGCATGTACGGCCATCTTCCCGCCCGAAATCGCTCCTGTTCGCTAGTCCCGTACCAAGCAAAAACAAGAGAAGGGAAGACACAACTCCAAAGGGGAGTCGGGCGGGTAGGTGAGAACAATCAGCCTGCTGTCCTCGGAGAATACCTTCTACAGGTATGTAGCATTCGCTTTCTCCGAGGACAAGCAGGCTGCTTGTTCTCACAAATGGGGTATCCCTAGCCCCCAGGCTCACTCAAAACAACAAACATTGTTCAATTGGGCCTCGCAACGGCGAGGACAGAACTGAGATAGACCTAAACTTTTAAACTAACTGAGAGTGCAGCCTGGAACAGAATAAAAATGGGCCTAGGGGGGTGGAGTTGGATTCTAAACCCCAAACAGATTCTGCAGCACCGACTGCCCGAACCGACTGTCGCGTCAGGTATCCTGCTGAAGGCAGTAGTGAGAAGTGAATGTGTGGACAGATGACCACGTCGCAGCCTTGCAAATCTCTTCAATAGTGGCTGACTTCAAGTGGGCCACTGACGCCGCCATGGCTCGAACACTATGAGCCGTGACATGACCCTCAAGAGTCAGCCCAGCCTGGGCGTAAGTGAAGGAAATGCAATCTGCCAGCCAATTGGATATGGTGCGTTTCCCGACAGCCACTCCCCTCCTGTTGGGATCAAAAGAAACAAAAAGTTGGGCGGACTGTCTGTGGGGGCTTGTCCGCTCCAGATAGAAGGCCAATGCTCGCTTGCAGTCCAATGTGTGCAGCTGACGTTCAGCAGGGCGGATATGAGGACGGGGAAAGAATGTTGGCAAGACAATTGACTGGTTCAGATGGAGCTCCGACACCACCTTTGGCAAGAACTTAGGGTAAATGCGGAGGACTACTCTGTTATGATGAAATTTGGTATAAGGAGCATGAGCTACCAAGGCTTGCAGCTCACTGACTCTGCGAGCTGAAGTAACTGCCACCAAGAAAATGACCTTCCAGGTCAAGTACTTCAGATGACAGGAATCCAGTGGCTCAAAAGGAGGTTTCATCAGCTGGGTGAGAACGACATTGAGATCCCATGACACTGTAGGAGGTTTGACTGGGGGCTTTGACAAAAGCAAACCTCTCATGAAGCGAACAACTAAAGGCTGTCCCGAGATCGGCTTACCTTCCACATGGTAATGGTATGCACTAATCGCACTAAGATGAACCCTTACAGAGTTGGTTTTAAGACCAGACTCCGATAAATGTAGAAGGTATTCAAGCAGGGTCTGTGTAGGACAAGAACGAGGATCTAAGGCCTTGCCATCACACCACACAGCAAACCGTCGCCAGAGGAAAAAATAACTCCTCTTGGTAGAATCTTTCCTGGAAGCAAGCAAGACTCAGGAGACACCCTCTGACAGACCCAAGGAGGAAGAAGTCTACGTTCTCAACATCCAGGCTGTGAGGGCCAGAGACCGAAGGTTGGGATGGAGGAGCACCCCCTCGTTCTGCGTGATGAGGGTTGGAAAGCAGTCCAATCTCCACGGTTCTTCGGAAGACAACTCCAGAAGAAGAGGGAACCAGATCTGACGAGGCCAAAAAGGAGCAATCAAAATCATGGTTCCCCTGTCTTGCTTGAGTTTCAGCAAAGTCCTCCCTATCAAGGGAATGGGAGGATACGCGTACAGGAGACCTTCCCCCCAAAACAGAAGGAAAGCATCCGACGCTAGTCTGCCGTGGGCCTGCAGCCTGGAACAGAACTGAGGGACCTTGTGATTGGTCAGAGAGGCAAAGAGGTCCACCAAGGGGGTGCTCCACACTTGGAAGATCTCGCGAACCACTCTGGAATTGAGCGACCACTCGTGCAGTTGCATGATCCTGCTCAATCTGTCGGCCAGACTGTTGTTTACGCCTGCCAGATACGTGGCCTGGAGCCACATGCCGAACCGGCGTGCCCAGTGCCACAAGCTGACGGTTTCCCGACACAGGGGGCGAGATCCGGTGCCCCCCTGCTTGTTGATATAATACATAGCAACCTGGTTGTCTGTCTGAATTTGGATAATTTGATGGGACAGCCGATCTCTGAAAGCCTTCAGAGCGTTCCAGACCGCTCGCAACTCCAGGAGGTTGATCTGTAGACCTTGTTCCTGGACGGACCAAGTCCCCTGGGTGTGGAGCCCATCGACATGCGCGCCCTACCCCAGGAGTGACGCGTCCGTGGTCAGCACCTTTTGCGGCTGAGGAATCTGGAAGGGACGTCCCAGGGTCAAATTGGATCGAATTGTCCACCAATGAAGGGAGAGGAGAAACCTCGTGGACAGACAGACCACGTCCTCTAGGCTCCCAGCAGCCTGACACCACTGGGAGGCTAGGGTCCATTGAGCAGATCTCATAAAAAGGCGGGCCATGGGAATCACATGAACCGTGGAGGCCATGTGGCCGAGCAATCTCAACATCTGCCGAGCTGTGATCTGCTGCGACGCCCGCACCGAGGAGACAAGGGTCAGCAGATTGTTGGCCCTGGTCTCTGGGAGGTAGGCACGGGCCATCTGGGAATCCAGCAGAGCTCCTATGAATTCGAGTTTCTGAACTGGAAGAAGGTGGGACTTTGGATAATTTATCACAAACCCTAGCAGCTCCAGGAGTCGAATAGTCACCTGCATGGACTGCTGAGCTCCTGCCTCGGAGGTGTTCTTTACCAGCCAATCATCGAGGTAAGGGAACACATGCACTCCCACCCTGCGTAGAGAAGCCGCTACTACGGCTAGGCATTTGGTGAATACCCTGGGCGCGGAGGCGAGCCCAAAGGGTAGCACACAGTACTGAAAATGCCGTGTTCCCAGACGAAATCGAAGATACTGCCTGTGAGCTGTCAGAATCAGGATGTGCGTATAGGCAACCTTTAAGTCCAGAGAGCATAGCCAATCGTCCTGTTGAATCAGGGGAAGAAGGGTGCCCAGGGAAAGCACCCTGAACTTTTCTCGGACCAGATATTTGTTCAGGGCCCTTAGGTCTAGGATGGGACACATCCCCCCTGTTTTCTTTTCCACAAGGAAGTACCTGGAATAGAATCCCAGCCCTTCTTGCCCGAGTGGCACAGGCTCGACCGCATTGGCGCTGAGAAGGGCGGAGAGTTTCTCTGCAAGTACCTGCTTGTGCTGGAAGCTGAAGGATTGAGCTCCCGGTGGGCAATTTGGAGGCTTTGAGGTCAAATTCAGAGAGTACCCTAGCCGGACTATTTGGAGAAGCCACTGATCGGAGGTTACAAGAGGCCACCTTTGGTGAAAAAATGTTAACCTCCCCCCCGACCGGTAGGCCGTCCGGCACAGACACTGGAACGTCGACTATGCTCTGCAGGAGCCAGTCAAAAGCCCGCCCCTGACTTTTGCTGGGGAGCCGCAGGGGCCTGAGGCACGCGCTGCTGATGAGAGCGAGCGCGCTGGGGTTTAGCCTGAGCAGCAGGCTGGCGGGAAGGAGGATTGTACCTACGCTTACCGGAAGAATAGGGAACCGTCCTCCTTCCCCCATAAAAACGTCTACCCGAAGAGGTAGAGGCTGAAGGCGTCCGGCGGGAGAACTTGTCGAAAGCGGTATCCCGCTGGTGGAGCTGTTCAACCACCTGTTCGACCTTGTCCCCAAAAACATTGTCCCCCCGGCAAGGGGCATCCGCAATCCGCTGCTGGATTCGATTTTCCAGGTCGGAGGCGCACAGCCATGAGAGCCTGCGCATCACCACACCCTGCGCAGCGGCCCTGGATGCAACATCAAAAGAGTCAAAGACCCCCCCCTGGCCAGGAATTTCCTACACGCCTTCAGCTGCCTGACCACCTGCTGAAAAGGCTTGGCCTGCTCAGAAGGGAGCTTGTCCACCAAGTCCGCCAACTGCCGCACATTGTTCCGCATGTGTATACTCGTGTAGAGCTGGTAGGACTGGATCTTGGCGATGAGCATTGCAGAATGGTAGGCCTTCCGCCCAAAAGAGTCCAAGGTTCTAGAGTCTTTGCCCGGGGGTGCCGAAGCATACTCTCTAGAGCTCTTGGCCTTCTTGAGGGCCAGATCCACCACACCAGAGTCGTGTGGCAACTGAGTCCGCATCAACTCCGGGTCCCCATGGATCCGATATTGAGATTCGATCTTCTTGGGGATGTGGGGCGTAGTTAAAGGTTTCGCCCAGTTCGCCAGCAACGTCTTTTTGAAGACATGATGCATGGGTACTGTGGACGATTCTTTAGGTGGCGAAGGATAGTCCAAGAGCTCCAGCATCTCAGCTCTCGGCTCATCCTCCGTGACCACGGGAAAGGGAATTGCCGTAGACATTTCCCGGACAAAGGCCGCGAAAGAGAGACTCTCCGGAGGAGAAAGATCTTTCAGGCGAGGGAGTAGGATCAGAAGGAAGACCGCCAGACTCCTTGTCAGAGAAATATCTGACGTCTTCCTCTGCTTCCCGCGAGGCCTCATCATCAGTGTCGGACACCAGGCCACAGTGGGAGCGTCGAGAAGAGGACTCCCGTAGCGGAGACGATGGAGCTCCCTCCATCGACGTCATCGGGGAGCCCTCCTGGGAGGTGGCCAGCACCGGCACCGCAAGCGGTACCGGTGCGGGCGTCCTCACCGCAGACGAGGGCCCAGCCGTCGCCTCACTCGACGGCACCGGCGGCGCAAGCACCCCCGGTACCAGAGGAGAAGGGCGAAACAGCTCCTCCAGGGTCCCCGGAAGGACGGCCCTGAGGCTCTCGTTCAGAGAGGCTGTGGAGAAAGGCGGTGGGGCCGGTGCCGGCATCGAGCTGCGAACCTGTTCCGGAGATGGAGGTGGTATCGGGCTATCCACAGGGGAACGCATCGACACCTCCTGAATGGAGGGTGAGCGGTCCTCCTGATGTCGACGCTTGGGTGCCGGTGGTACCGGCGACTCAGAGCTCTCGGTACCATGCTTGGAGGGTGACCGATGCCGGTGCTTCTTTGCCTTCGCACGACGCACGGCATCGGTACCCCCCCGGTACCGAAGAGGAAGACATTGAATCCAAACGCTTCCTCGGGTCCTGGTCCGAAGAGGGTCGATCCCGGGGGGGGGGGGGCTGCTACCGCGGGAGCCCTCGAGACAGGCGGAGACCTGCTCATGGGCTCACCGCCACCAGCAGGGGAATGGACAGCCCTCACCTGCACTCCAGACATCCTCAGCAGAAATGATCCCGGTCTCGCAGTTGTACTCGACGATGACCTCGATATCGAAGGCCTCGATGTCGATACCGATGAACGCGGTACCGAAGTCAATGATGGGCGCGGTACCGAAGGCTCCGATGCCGAGGACCGTGGAACTGAGGATGTCGACGCCCCGAACAAACTGTTCCACTGGGCCAATCTCGCCGCCTGAGTTCTCCTCTTCAAAAGAAGACAGAGATTACAGGCCTGAGGATGGTGCCCAGCCCCCAGACACTGAAGGCAAGAAGCGTGCCTATCAGTGAGAGAGATTATCCGGCCGCACTGGGTGCACGGTTTGAAGCCGCTGGAAGGCTTCGATGACATGGGCGGAAAAATCTCGCCGGCAAAATCAAAGTCCGCGATGGTGAAAAAGGGACACCAAAAACTCACCAAAAAACAAACGGGCGGCGAAAAAGCCGCACGACCACGAAACAAAACTTACGGGCCAACACTAGAAATAAAGGAAAAAGTTAGAAAAGACCGCAAATCGCAAGGGATCTCCAAGGGGTGCGGAGCGACCGAAAAAAACAGCCGTCCCGATCCACAGAAAAAAGGAGACTAGCGAACACGAGCGATTTCGGGCGGGAAGACGGCCGCGCATGCGCGCATCGCGGGCGCGAGTGAGAACTAGCAAACTCTGTTGCTAGGAAGATCTCCGATCGGAGGTGCTGCCGTGGACGTCACCTATTTGTGAGAACAAGCAGCCTGCTTGTCCTCGGAGAACAATAGATAACAACTCCGGACAGTGTACCCCCCCCCCTCCTTGTCATTATTTCTAGGCTCAGGAATTTGGACTTCCTAGGCATCCAATTTATGTTTGCAAAACTCTTTCCATAAGTCTTTAAAAATGTCAGATGGTTTAGTAGAGGCAGACACTGTTCCAGTATTAACATTCTTAGCAAGCTTTTGTTGAGTGGTGCACACATCTAACAGTTTCAGAACATGGCTCTGACTGAGGCTTTCAAAACTTGCTGACAGAGCAGAATGAGTTAAACAGCTCCTGTGCTGGCAAGAGAGAAACTCCACATTAGCACCGGCACACACTGTCACTGCCAATTCCATCTCCTGTGCAGGCTGTGCCTGCAAGTTCTGGCCACCGGCTCCCTCTCCTTTTCTAGGCCTTGTTCTCTGAAGTGATGATCCCTGACGTCACAAGGAGGCCATGAATGGTCTGTCTGTTGGCTATATTTCCCGCCACTGCCGCAACACAGTTAAACAGTGTGTGGCAAGGCGCACCATTTTGTGGGGTTCAGCATGTGGCAGGCGATTGGCAATATAGTAAGTAGTGTGAACTGTGGACAGAGCAGGAAGAGCACAATTGAAGGAGGACAGATCTGGGAGGATCGTGGTTGGAGACCGGACAGTAAGTTTTCCTTACAGTGAGTGACCTATTCTTCTGTAATCTCTGTGTTTTAAAATGGCTCTGTAATAGGCACACAGAGACCCCCCCCCAGCCCTGCCAACTGTGATCGTCCTCCTTCTGAGGATTGTGGTTTAAAAATTGCTCTTTGGTATAAATTTGTCTTCAAGGCATTTGAACCTGGTTGGCTTCACTAATAACGTAGCATTCTATCAAATTCTATTTCGATTCTGATATTAGCTGCCTTGATTTTTGTTTTCTTTTTAAGTGCCTGGAACTTAGGTTGGAAAAAGACCAGAAGTCTATAGACTGTTATACTACTAATAATTATTTCTATAGCGCTACTAGAGCTGTACACATTATACGCAGATACTTTCCCTGCCCCTAGAAGACTCACAATCTTAAGTTTTTATACCTGGTCTCATTTCATACTTCAAAATGAATTGTCCCATCAAAAAAAATCAGCATGTCAAGCAGCCAGCACTTATCTCAAATGCCTACGAGGATCTCTGTTTCACCGAAGGCGTCCTCAGGGGATATGCAACTCAAAGCTGCATTTCACTGAACTTGCTATCTCTTTACACAACGCCAGCTTAACACAGGAAGCTTGTTCAATGGCGAAGTTTGTTAAGTGTGCCATTCTGATGTCGGTTGTTCAAGAAATGTTTTAACTGTTTATGTAATTGGACAATGGGTGATATATAATATATATGTAAGAACATGCATATTATAGGAGTTTTTCAGGACCTGCGATTATAAAGGAGTCTAAAGCAGACTTGTTGAAAAACTGTTCGGCAATTAAAGTCTATGCACATGGCTATATGAGGTCCTTTTTTCCTAATATATAAGTGTCTCTACTCATTGCATACATACTAGTTAGCAGTGATACTAGTATATTTGTGTTTGGAATTATATACCATCTTTTTTTGTTTGTATAATAAAGACATTTTGCATCATCATTTGTGTCATCATCCTGCTGCTTTAGCACCTCCACTCTTGTGGTTTTCTGTTGGGAAGGACTATAACAACTCAGGCCCTTTCTGGCACCTTTGTAAGTGGAGCAGACAGGGAGTATCAGGGAGGGGATACTTGTGAAGGGGGGAGAAGGGACAGGAGACGCGGGGATTTGTTTTCTAATTTTGACTTATAAACAATAGTTCAGAATATTGTTCCTTTTTATACTTTAATAACAAGATTTAAGTATAACATCATAACTCTGAGATTTATGCAGATGGGGACAGAACTTGCAGAGACCAGGACAGAGGTCATGGGGATGGAGACAAACTTAAAATGGGACCCTGCACTAAAATAGCACAACTTGTAATAAAATAACCAGGTAAATTCTGGCTGTATCCAGGCTCTGCTTCCAGACTGCCCAGGCACTAACTGGACAGTGCCCAGACAGTTACAGGCAATATTCAGTGACACTACTTGCTTAAATTCTACTGAATATCGCTGGCTCGCCAGCTGGTCTGGAGAGGGATAAATGGCTAGCATTAGTAGAGGCTGCTGTGCCAACATGCGATTCTCCTTCTTCTTTCTCATCTACTTTTCCTGTGAAGTTGGGGAACATAAAGTTGACCACCTTCTTGACCTCCAATAGATTTAAAGATATTATAGGGTAAATCTGTACGTCCACTCCCAAAAGTGGCCACTAACCCAGTGAGAGGAGAAGAGGTTTTTGTTTCTTCTAGAAGCTGCAGTCAAGGGACTGGTTCCTTTTAACAGCAAAGGAACCAATCATTGCTGAGGTGCAGTGATAAAATTAAGATCTGTACATACAAACACCATGAGGCATATTTTCAAAGCACTTAGCCTTCCAAAGTTCCATAGAAACCTATGGAACTTTGGAAGGCTAAGTGCTTTGAAAATATGCCTCCATGTGTGCACATATAACATGAACATCGTTCTGTCTATGCACTTTTTGTTTTCAACACTGCAGGCTTTTCTATCAACCCCTTTAGCAGAGAATGCAAAATGCTGCCACCTGACAACAGAGCAAACAGTGTGTTCCTGGGGAACAATTCTTGCCTTAGGTGAAATTTAAGTACACATCACCAAGCTGCCTATATAGTGAGTTCTGTATATTCACACAATGAAAGCAGCAGTAATGCAGAAATGAAATCCAATCACCAGCCAGAAGCATCATAAAACTCTCATCCCCTACAAAATGTGTTTCTAATCTAAAATAGTCCTGAAAAAATATGGTTATAATTAAAAATAAAATATTTTTTAAAACCTCATTTATTTGGATTTAGCTCACAACTTTCCAGTAGCAGCTCAAGACAAGTTACATTCAATTACAGTAGGTATTTTCCTATCTCCTGAAGGCATGAAAATGACTTAAGCTAGTCTTTGCTATAAAAACAGTTCAATGCAGAACTGCCTTTATAGAGTTCCTGCTTAGCGTGCGTATTCTCAGCACCTATATAGTATCTACCCCTTACGGCAGATCCCATTTTATGCAATGAGACCTAATTACTAATAACTGGGGTTAGCAGTAAAATAACACATCTTAACCATCATCCATGTTGAAAACTTACCCCCTCCCCCCAACTTTCTCCACAGTGGAATGCCCATCCACTTGTGTATCAGCATATTTTATGATTATTTGGAATTAGGCCACACCTTTCCATTGGTAACTCAGTATGTGTTACCTACCATACCTGAATATATTTCCCGGCATTCCAACGGCTTACCATTTATGGGCTAGATTTACTAACCTGTGTTAACACAATAATATACATTATTGATATTTAATGCAGATCCTTAGAAAATGCAGGTTTGAAAATCTAGGCCTGATCTTTTATCTAAGGCAACAGAGGGTGAAGGGATTTGCTCACAGTCACAATGTCAGTGGGTTCTGAACCTTCATGTACTTGTTCTCAGACTGCTGCTCTAACTAGTTAGGCTACTCCTCCACTTGATGCACCAGAAAGGGACAGCTGGGAGTATATCATTCTCCAGCTCGGAAGATGACAGAAAATAAAGAAGACAATTCTATATAAATCGTGCCTGCATTTAGGCATGTCTGGCGTCCATTAATGCAGAACAGGCACCACTTATGCATATGCTTGCCCAAAGTGCTATTCTGGAAGCTCATGTGTAAGTGGCATAGAGGGGCATAATCGAAAGGGGATGACCATCTCTAAGGGCGCCCATCTCTAAGGACGTCCCGGTGAAGGGGCGGGGAAACCCGTATTATCGAAACATATGGGCGTCCATCTTTTGTTTTGATAATACGGTCGGGGACGCCCAAATCTCAACATTTAGGTCGACCTTAGAGATGGTCATCCCCGGTTTTCGGCGATAATGGAAACCGAGGACGCCCATCTCAAAAATGACCATGTCCAAGTAATTTGGTCGTGGGAGGAGCTAGCATTCGTAGTGCACTGGTCCCCCTGACATGCCAGGACACCAACCAGGCACCCTAGGGGACACTGCAGTGGACTTCATAAATTGCTCCCAGGTGCATAGCTCCCTTACCTTGGGTGCTGATCCCCCCAAAACCCACTACCCACAACTGTACAACACTTCTATAGCCCTAAGGATTTAAGGGGGGCACCTACATATGGGTACAGTAGGTTTCTGAATGGAAAAAAGCATGCAGTGGTCACTAACCACCTCCCACCCCGAATAAAACAACTTTAAAAACTTTTGCCTCTTTTTTTTTTTTTTTTTTTTAAGAGTATGGGTGAAGGATGTCCTTCGCTATGCCTCTGCGATGGCAGTTGAGGACGTCCTTCACTATTTATTTAGATTTTGCTCACACCTTTTTCAGTAGTAGCTCAAGATGAGTTACATTCAGGTACACTGGATATTTCTATGCCTCCGTCCCTGCAACAGCAGTTGAAGATGTCCTTAGATATGCCTCTGTCCCTGCGACGGCAGTTGAAGACGTCCAAAATGTGGATGTTTGTGAGAAGGATGTCCATGCCTGCTATGCCTCCGACACCCCCTTTATTTATTTGGATTTTGTATCACAAGTAGCAACAGTGAGATTTAAACCGGCCACCTCTGAATTGCAAGACCAGTGCTCTAACCACTAGGTCACTCCTCCATTCCTCCACTCCCTTGAAATTTGGCCATCCCTGTGGGGGGGGGGGGGGCAGTTGAGGACGTCCATGCCCTTGTTATGCCTCCGCTGACACACACATACCTCCCCCCCCCCCCCACAGGAATGGCCAAATTTCAAGGGAGTGGAGGAGTGGCGTAGTGGTTAGAGCACTGGTCTTGCAATCCAGAGGTGGCCGGTTCAAATCCCACTGCTGCTACTTGTGATCCAAAATCCAAATAAACAAAGGGGGTGTCGGAGGCATAGCAGGCATGGACATCCTTCTCACAGAAACATCCAGGCATGATGTCCTACTCACAAACATCCACATTTTAGATGTCTTCAACTGCCATCGCACGGACGGAGGCATATCAAAGGACGCCCTCAACTGCCGTTGCAGGGATGGAGGCATAGAAATATCCAGTGTACCTGAATGTAACTCACCTTGAGCTACTACTGAAAAAGGTGTGAGCAAAATCTAAATAAATAAATACCAAAGGACGTCCTCAACTGCCATCACAGGAACGGAGGCATAGCGAAGGAGGTCCTTCACCCATACTCTAAAAAAAAAAAAAAAAGACAAAAGTTTTTAAAGTTGTTTTTTTCAGGGTGGGAGGCGGTTAGTGACCACTGGGGAGTCAGGGGAGGTCATCCCCGATTCCCTCCAGTGGTCATCTGGTAATTTAGGGCACATCTTTGTGGCTTGGTCGTAAAAAAAAAAAGGACCAAGTAAAGTCATCCAAGTGTTCGTCAGGGATGCCCTTCTTTTTTCCATTATCGCTTGAGGACGCCCATCTGTTAGGCATGCCCCAGTCCCGCTTTCGCTACACCTCTGACACGCCCCCGGGAACTTTAGTCGTCCCCACGACGGGAAGCAGTAGGTGATGCCCCAAATCGGCTTTCGATTATGCCGATTTGGGCGACCCTGAGAGAAGGACGCCCATCTCCCGATTTGTGTCGAAAGATGGGCGCCCTTCTCTTTCGAAAATAAGCCTGATAGTGAACAATTGAAAATGATGCATATATACAAGTGGGTGGAGCATGCACAGGATGTGGAAAGTCACCCATCAATTGGGGCAACTTATAGAATAGCATTAGATGCGCACAATAATCGATACATCTAGGCGCACCCTACATGTGCCATTAGCTTAGTATAAATGGGTGTGCCTTCTTTTAAGTGCAACAGTGCAAGTCTGTAATAGCATCCGTGTACCCTTATATCATTATAAAATTCCCACACACAACTTTCCACAGTGCTCAAGAATGCTAACTGCAGCTGGGGCGAAACATGATTCTTGTTGGAAAGCTGTCCCCCACCCAATATTGATTTATGCACATCTTAAGATGAGTACTTTTTGAAATTGTTAAAAGTTTTATATTTAAAAAAGTGGGTTTACACTATGATTAGTTAGCACATAAAACATTCTAACACTCCATGGTCGATCAGGAGGTGAAAAATGGCAAGTGGCACCGCTGAGACCGGCAGTTACATAATAAGTATTGCCACACCGGGACAGACCAAAGGTTCATCAAGCCCAGCATCCTGTTTCCAACAGTGGCCAATCCAGGTTACAAATACCTGGCAAGATCCCCCCAAAAAGTTCAATACATTTTATGCTGCTTATCCCAGAAATAAGCAGTGGAGTTTCCCCAAGTCATTTTAATAATGATCTATGGACTTTTCCTTTAAGAAGCCGTCCAAACCTTTTTAAACCTCACTAAGCTAACTGCCTTTACCACATTCTCCGTCAACGAATTCCAGAGTTTAATTACATGTTGAGTAAAGAAAAATTTTCTCCAATTAGTTTTAAATTTACTAGTTTGTAGCTTCATCGCATGCCTCCTAGTCCTAGTATTTTTTGGAAAGAGTGAACAAACAATTTGCATCTACCCATTCCACTCCATTCATTATTTTATAGACCTCTATCATATCTCCCCTCAGCCGTCCTCTCTCCAAGCTGAAGAGTCCTAGCCGCTTCGGCCTTTCCTCATAGGGAAGTCATCCCATCCCCTTTATCATTTTTGTCACCCTTCTCTGTACCTTTTCTAAATCCACTATATCTTTTTTGAGATGCTGACCAAAATTGAACACAATATTCGAGGTGCAGTCGCACCAAGGACCAATACAAAGGCATTATAACGTCCTCATTTTTGTTTTTTTATTCCTTTCCCAATAATACCTAACATTCTATTTGCTTTCTTAGCCACTGAAGCACACTAAGCAGAGGATTTCAACGTATCATCAACAACGCCGCCAAGATCCCTTTCTTGGTCGGTGACTCCTAACATGGAACCATGCATTATGTAGCTATAATTCGGGTTCCCTTTTCCCACATGCATCACTTTGCACTTCCTCACATTAAACGTCATCTGCCATTTAGACGCCCAGTCTTGTAAGGTCCTCTTGCAATTTTTCACAATCCTCTCGAGATTTAACAACTTTGAATAGCTTTGTGTTGTCAGCAAATTTAATTACCTCACTAGTTACTCCCATCTCTAGATCATTTATAAATATGTTAAAAAGCAGCAGTCCCAGCACAGACTCCTGGGGAACCCCACTATCTACCCTTCTCCATTGAGAATACTGACCATTTAACCCTACTCTCTGTTTTCTAGCTTTTAACCAGTTTTTAATTCACAATAGGACACTACCTCCTATCCCATGACTCTCCAATTTCTTCTGGAGTCTTTCATGAGGTACTTTGTCAAACGCCTTTTGAAAATCCAGATACACAATATCAACTGGCTCACCTTTAGCCACATGTTTGTTCACCTCTTCAAAGAAAGAAATGTAACATTCTTGAGCATTGTGGAAAGTTGTGTGTGGTTATTATCCATCCATGGTAAAGTACAGCCAGTACTGAAGCTGGATCATTATAAAAATGGCACTCCCCACACTGCATCAGGGCACCAAAATGGAGACACCAATTTACGGAATTGCTGCCAAAGAGCATAACCAAGTCGTCACACATTAAAAAAAAAAAAAAACATCCAAAAGTCCCTAAAGGAAACCAGATTCATCTAAATTTAGTACAAATAAAAACTTTAAAACAATTAAAAAAAAAATAAAACATATAGGGTTCACTGAAAGATACGAAACTGCTTCTAAAGAAAATCAATATAATAAAGGAAACCAGAAGCTTCCTTCCTATATCTACTACAAAATACATTGCACAAGCAAGAATGCATTTACAGGTCAAAGCAAAGACAATCGTCACATAAAACCTCTTATAAATGTTGCCAAAGTTGTCTCCATAGTTTTCAATCACACGACAAGTTAAATATCCTCTTTCCACTAACTACAGAATGAAGCAGGAAAAAGCTTGGTGTCCTGAAGAGAAACATATGTTACTGCAAGTCAAACCACAACTGACATCTGGTAGACTGGACAGAAGTTCAGGACTGCTACAGACCTCAAATGACAAGCTACACTCTGAGACTTACTCAAGTTTTACCTACAAGTTGAAATTGTATAGCTCGCCCTCCGAGAAGCACAAAATTAGATCTCTTTTGCTCTTCGCGCTGGAGCACAGAGTACCAAATGCAGTTGTGTATGGGAACAAAGATGGACCAGTGTCATACATACTACTGAAATGTATATGTGACCCACATACTATACAACTGCAAAATGTGTAGTACGCATACAGTCTTACAGGAGAATCCTCACGTTAGCTTATAACTTCCTCCCTATCCCTGCTGGCCTTTAGTGTTTAAAGCTACATAAACAATTACCTTCTGTTGATAATGTACAACAAAATAAGCTGATCACTTTTCAAGTGTGATTCTGAACCTGCGAATCTAGCCAGTACCACAAATAAAAGGAAGCAGTGAAATGATTATCTAAATCTATCGATTGTATAGAAAGGCACCTATATTAAACTACAGATCTTAGTTCGGGGAACACCAGGAGGTTATTTCAGGTTTGTTTGTTTTTTTTAAATGATGAGGAAGGATACAGTAATCAGGCCAGGCAGGGAGGTAAAAGGGGACACAGCAGTGGCGTACCAAGGGGGGGGCGGTGGGGGCCCGGGTGCACGCCACTGGGGGGGGGGTGCCGCGCGCCAGTCGGCCCTTTCTTTTTCATGCTCCCTCTGCCCCAGAACAGGTTACTTCCTGTTCCGGGGCAGAGGGAGCATGAAAACGAAGAGCCGGCAGGCGCGCAGCACCCCCCCCCCCCCAGCGGCGTGCACCCGAGGGGGAGTTCTTTCGCTGGGGGATTGGGATTTCTTTCGCCGGGGGGGGGGGGGGCGTCGCGCTGTTCCGGGGGGAGGCGCTGCACCCGGGGGGGTGGGGCGCATATGCGATTTGCCCCGGGTATCAGCCCCCCTAGGAACGCCACTGGGACACAGGGTGAGGCAGGGACCCCAAAGAAGTATGCCCCCAAGGATGGCACAAGAGCCAATCACCCTCACCCTCAAATGGCTAGCCAAAACAAGCCCAGGAGTCCCAATGCAGAAGAATCCAGGAGCTGGAAAGGAGACGTCCACCACCTGCTGCAGATAGAGATATACTAGCTTACAGAGGAGCTGGTCGTCCAGTACCACTCACTTAAGTCAGTGATCTCTATCTCCACTTGATGGTAGATGGATACAACCCACCAGTTGATGGATTCATCTGCTGCCTGTGCTAAGGAATTAAATTTTATGTCTCATTGCTGATGCCTCACTTATCAGCTCACAGCCTATACAACTCAGGAGCTTGCTGACCTTTATTTTTTTTTTAATAACACTGAGCATATTTGTGGTGATCTTATAAAAAGATCACACTCAGGTACCTGTGATGCAGCAGACAGTGACTGACGCTAGCACCTGTGTAGGCATTAATACTAATCAAGTATGGGGTACATTTGATCCTATCACAGCAGAGGATGTTCATTCCTTACTGCGGATATCTGTCCTTCTTATTTGTTGAATCTACTGGCAAATATAATGTTATGGCTTGTTACATTTTTCAGCAGTCTCTTGGTTTTAGGTAGGTTTCCCCTAGAGATGGGTCAGACAGCTCTCATTCCTATACCTAAATCTCAGGGTTTAGATCTATCTCTTACCTCTAGTTTTCAGACCGACTGCAAGGATTCCTATATTTACTAAATTACTGGAGACCTTTGTCAGTAAGCAATTATCCCAATATAGAAAAACATTCATGTCTACATTCATCACAGTTTGGTTTTAGGTCTCAACACAGTATGGAATCCCTCCTACTGACCTTCACAACTAAAGTCAGAAATTACCTGTGCAAAGGTAAACAGATACTCCTCCTTCAATATGATATTTTAGCTGCATTCAACTCTGTCGATTATGCTTGTTATTAAGGAAATTGAGCGAGTTCAGTCTGGTTGGCCCAGTCTTGAACTGGTTTAGAGAATTTTTACGTAATTGATCTTATAGCCGAAATGGCAAAACGGGACCCTGTCGTAACATCAGCATAAGCACGAGGTCTGTTTCCTTGATAAAGCCCAAACGGCAAAACAGGACCCCGTCGGACAAATAAGATTTAAGTGCTTTATGCTTCTACATTAAATTATACATGAATAAGCAATAATTGTATAACATATAAATTTAAATTGCAAACACTAAAAGGAGGATTTTTAGCCAATGAACAATTCACCCCATGAGTCATACAAGAACAATTTTTTTGACCAGGGTTACAGAGGCTTTTTCCTCCATTATATATAAATAATCATTACCACGTTGTTTTGAAAACACTGTCTGGACATTAAGAAACCACTAAAAATTGAATGTGGTGTGGAGATACTATTGACGAGTGGAATGTTGCCTCAGTGAGCTGTGTGTGTGTCCCTGGCACCGAGATCCTGAAGAAGCAGCAAAACGCTGGCCACCGTCGGCTCGGAGCTGGATGTGAAAGACTACACAGCTTAACACTTGAACGGGCAACAAGATCCATTGCGTGCACCACCTCTAAAGATAAGTGCGAATGTTTATACTAAATGCCGTTGAGTAGCGGTCAACCTATACTAAGACTAAGAAAGAAAAACATGCAGGTTGCTGTATAATCTTCAACCATAGCTTATCCTACATAAAAAAAGGCACCTCCAACATTCTGAAGCTGACTCCGTGGCACTGTGGCAGTGTAGGGTTCGTAAGTCATAGTTCAGCGTTTCATTGGCTCTCACTGTCCCCGCCCTCACGTCGAGGAAACGGAACGCTGCATAGTTGCCAAGCAAACAAACGCGACATCACAGAAGCGAAGAACCAATCAGACAGAACGGAACTTGGAGGAGGGAAGTGGAGTGGATTGAATCTCTAACAAACAATCATATACAGGGAGGTACGAACATCAGTGGAGGCAAGTGCACAGAACGGAAGGGAAAACAAACATTTAATCACTTTGTCACTCACACACATCACACACACACACACACACACACACACACACACACACTCAATCACTCTGTGTATCTCTCTCTTACACTGTCTGTAAAACACTGTCACTCTCAGTCTTTCACAACCGTGGAAACATTAATGGCAGGACTCATTACATTGCTAGCGCCCGTTTCATTGCGTTAAGAAACGGGCCTTTTTTACTAGTTACTATATGAAGTGGAGGTTTATGGTACTACATACAGTGGGGGAAATAAGTATTTGATCCCTTGCTGATTTTGTAAGTTTGCCCACTGACAAAGACATGAGCAGCCCATAATTGAAGGGTAGGTTATTGGTAACAGTGAGAGATAGCACATCACAAATTAAATCCGGAAAATCACATTGTGGAAAGTATATGAATTTATTTGCATTCTGCAGAGGGAAATAAGTATTTAATCCCTCTGGCAAACAAGACCTAATACTTGGTGGCAAAACCCTTGTTGGCAAGCACAGCGGTCAGACGTCTTCTGTAGTTGATGATGAGGTTTGCACACATGTCAGGAGGAATTTTGGTCCACTCCTCTTTGCAGATCATCTCTAAATCATTAAGAGTTCTGGGCTGTCGCTTGGCAACTCGCAGCTTCAGCTCCCTCCATAAGTTTTCAATGGGATTAAGGTCTGGTGACTGGCTAGGCCACTCCATGACCCTAATGTGCTTCTTCCTGAGCCACTCCTTTGTTGCCTTGGCTGTATGTTTTGGGTCATTGTCGTGCTGGAAGACCCAGCCACGACCCATTTTTAAGGCCCTGGCGGAGGGAAGGAGGTTGTCACTCAGAATTGTACGGTACAAGGCCCCATCCATTCTCCCATTGATGCGGTGAAGTAGTCCTGTGCCCTTAGCAGAGAAACACCCCCAAAACATAACATTTCCACCTCCATGCTTGACAGTGGGGACGGTGTTCTTTGGGTCATAGGCAGCATTTCTCTTCCTCCAAACACGGCGAGTTGAGTTCATGCCAAAGAGCTCAATTTTTGTCTCATCTGACCACAGCACCTTCTCCCAATCACTCTCGGCATCATCCAGGTGTTCACTGGCAAACTTCAGACGGGCCGTCACATGTGCCTTCCGGAGCAGGGGGACCTTGCGGGCACTGCAGGATTGCAATCCGTTATGTCGTAATGTGTTACCAATGGTTTTCGTGGTGACAGTGGTCCCAGCTGCCTTGAGATCATTGACAAGTTCCCCCCTTGTAGTTGTAGGCTGATTTCTAACCTTCCTCATGATCAAGGATACCCCACGAGGTGAGATTTTGCGTGGAGCCCCAGATCTTTGTCGATTGACAGTCATTTTGTACTTCTTCCATTTTCTTACTATGGCACCAACAGTTGTCTCCTTCTCGCCCAGCGTCTTACTGATGGTTTTGTAGCCCATTCCAGCCTTGTGTAGGTGTATGATCTTGTCCCTGACATCCTTAGACAGCTCCTTGCTCTTGGCCATTTTGTAGAGGTTAGAGTCTGACTGATTCACTGAGTCTGTGGACAGGTGTCTTTCATACAAGTGACCATTGCCGACAGCTGTCTGTCATGCAGGTAACGAGTTGATTTGGAGCATCTACCTGGTCTGTAGGGGCCAGATCTCTTACTGGTTGGTGGGGGATCAAATACTTATTTCCCTCTGCAGAATGCAAATAAATTCATATACTTTCCACAATGTGATTTTCCGGATTTAATTTGTGATGTGCTATCTCTCACTGTTACCAATAACCTACCCTTCAATTATGGGCTGCTCATGTCTTTGTCAGTGGGCAAACTTACAAAATCAGCAAGGGATCAAATACTTATTTCCCCCACTGTAAGGTTTTTTGGCCGATGATGAAGAGAAGATCATAAAGATCTGTTTTAGCTCCGTCAGAGCCTTTGAGGCCTTTTTCCTTCCTGCGCACTCTTTGTTAGCCAGTGCAGTATTTATATATAAATTTTTGTCATTTTTTGAGTACGTGGATTTCTTGAGTTATTTGCTAGGTGGGCATTAAGAAATACTTGTATCAGATATTGTGGTTTAGTCCTTTCTTGAGTTAAAGTATGCATTCTATACAACATTATTTTCTTTAGTCACGGGAAGATCATTTTAATTTTTCCCCATTTGGGTGTCTATGCTTCATTTGGATGGTCAACTGCTGCACTGAATTTACATCCTCTAGCTGCTCAAATTTAATTCTGAATATGGGCTATCTTAAAGGTTTCAACTCTATTTATAGCAGACTGTCTAGGCGGCTTACAATATAGTAATGAATAAAAACACACATATCAACGGAATTAGAAAGATGAAATACAATCATCATAAGGAAGGAGAGAACGAAAGGAGAGAACAGTAATAACAACTGCTATGTCCAGAGATTGCCAGACCTGTATGTGCATCGCCTGTGAAATCCCGACTGCCACAAATGAGAAAAAAGCAGGACCAATTAATTACTCAGGAAGAGTAATTGATTTATTCTTCAACTACTCTTCTTGAGAAAAGATAACATTTTGCTTTAGATGACCCATGAAATACATGAGGAGCAGCTGTTTCTCCTCATTTTCCTAAAGGCTATCTATACCCACTGGGTTGTTTTTAGCCTTTTCTAAATGTTATTAGTTAAGTCATTTTGACATTATTAGTTTCTGCAAACATAACAAGTGAACTAGGAGAAAGCTAATTGTTGCAGATACCCAGGTCTTGCCATATCCAAGTAAATGGAACTGATGTTTCAGCTATCGTGCTGTGGCTTTATTCAGGGTATGCTGTTAAGTCTGCAGTTTGTCTTATGTGACAAGGAATCAAGACAATGGAACAATAATAACTTACTAATATTACAATCTCCTACTACACCTCTCACCCTCCCATATGACCAATAGCCCCCAGAAAATAGGCAACAAAGCTGTAGTTTGTCTTTATATAGTGAATTCTCAAACCTGATTGGTTGGGGTTTGATGCTGCAAAACCAGGACAACCGCAACGATCATGATGCCAACCAAGAAAAGTCTAGGAGAAGAAGGCAGACATCAACACATACCCAAATGTGAACCTATTTCAGCTATTTTTTAGATGATCAATTTGAGTCCTTCCCCAAGTAATCAGCTGGCATCCCATTTACCGCTATAATTCCTGCTGTCTTTACCACTCTTCTCCAAAATGGATTTGTAAACCACACTAAACAACACTACTGCCTGCTGCCTGCCTACTGACTTTGCCTGTACCCGGATTACCCTCTTGACCTGCTGCCTGCCTACTGACTTTACCTGTGCCTGGATTACTCTCTTGCCTGTTGTTTACCTATTGACATTGCCTGTTCCTGGATTACTCCCCTGCCTGCTGCTTGCCTGTTGACATTGCCTGTTCCTGGATTACTCCCCTGCCTGCTGCCTGCCTATTGACTTTGCCAGTACCGGGATCACTCTATTGCCTGCTGCCTGCCCGGCCAATAATGTTCACCACCCTGCTTCCAGCTCCGTCTAATAAGTCCTGCAGGCCACCCGCACCTAGGGGCTCGACCTCTGGGGAACGGTGGTCAGCGAAGGTGAAACCCGGGGTTGTCCGGCCGCCAAGCAGAACCTGGTCTGGTACTGGGCTCAGCAGCACTCTACTTGGTACAAAAACTCAAGTCTGAGAGTGATTTGCCCAAAGTCACAAGGATATTCACTGAGATTTGCAACTGTCTTTCCTGGTTCTCAGCTTGCTGCTCTAACCACTAGGCTACTTCTCCCTCCTTGCATCTCCTCTATAACCCAGCAATAGGGTGCTGCCATACACTTCCTGACTCTAGCCCAGGCCCCAATAATAGACAGCCACTGTGATTAACTCTTCTCGGCTGTGGCTCCATTGGTGGCAGTTCATGGACTGGCCAGGAGTGGCGGCTACACCTTCTCCCTGGTCCCATCAGTTACAGCAATTTCTTCAACTCCCTCTCCCCTATCCAGATTCCGCTGATGTCTTCCATCAAGGATCACACTATGAATTTTAAGCACCTGGTACCCAGAATGTTTACAACACCTTTACCTCACATCTGAGATTTTCACAGTCCTGCTTCACCTCAGTGGCTCTTTTAAAAGGATTTTACTCTACATTTATATCTATTGGAAATATCATTTTAGACTGCAGACCAACAATCTAATTTACATAGAATTTCTCTCCACTCTATACCTGTGGGGGAATAAAGTTTAATAATTCAGGCCTCAAATGTACTACAAAAGATAAGTTAGATAAACATAAAGGTAAAATCCCTTAGAAATTCCATATAGATTCATTGTCTCTCAGAAACATATGCAGTTGGATACTAATTTGACTTTCCCCTCTTTTTAAACAAATTGAATCTTCTCATAGCCCACAATTCTCACAGCCACCAAGTTGCATTTCCTCCTCTTCCACTGCAGTCCTTCATTAAGCACAGTTTATCTCCAAGTATGTAATCTTACAATTACAGCTGTACTAGGCTAGCTGCACACAGCATTAGCAGGACACATTACAATTACTAAGATTACTGTGTGAAATATAATTCATTAAAGATCCAATTTTCCTTTTCATTGTCTAGAGTGATAGTGATAGGTCCGCCCAGGGCACCGCTGAAAATGAAGGTTTTCTCAAGGAGCAGAGTTTAAACGTGCCACTCAGCTTTATTAAAGCAATACACAGTCCCTTGCACTCTATAGATGGCGCTATGAGTTGCATGACTAAATTTGCATGTGCAACTTAACTGAATAACGAGCCAGTTAGCGCTGATAATTGGGTCCTATCAATTATTGGTGCTAATTGGCATTAATTAAAATTTATGCATGTAAATTTTACATATAGGTCCAAAAAGGGGTGCACGGTCCTGGACAGATGGGCGATCAGGGGCATTCCTTTAATTTTCACGTGTTGTTATAGAATAACGGAAATTTGCACCTAATTTAGGAGCAGGGATTTACATCAAGGTTTCACTGGTGTAGATGGTCATGCCTAAATGCAGTTGTGGTTCCTGGCACTAAGTGTTACTCTATAAACGGTGCCTAACTTTAAGCACCGTTTATAGAATAGCGCGAAGTCCTATTTTCTGGTGACGATTTTTTAGGTGCCATTTATAGAATTTAGTCCAGTGTGACCATTTGGGGGGGGAAATGGGAAATTTCAGGTACAGTCTGTAGCACTTGCAGGTTTTTTTTCACTCAGCTGCCAATTGAATGTATAAACCATAAACAATCCAAATATATAGTGCTTTGAAATGGAGCCTTGCAGATTTTTTTCACATTCTGCTGTTAACCCATTAGTACCCAATGTTCCCATAATAAAATCCCATATGGGAATGTTGGGCATTAATGGGTTAAAGAAAACAGTTCAAAATGTATGAAAGTAGGACCTTATTTCACTGAACTGCACCACACAACCGTATGAGGTGATAATTCCCACACAGAAAGCAAACCAAACCATGAGAGTGGGGAGCTTTCCCCATTTTTGTTGCTTGTTTCACTGATTGACTTCACACTTTCAACATGAAAGAACAGTTACAGTAGTAATATTATTTTTTTCTAGAAAACAAGGTGTTGGAACTCAGATGAAGAGCTGTACTTAAGGGGAGGGGTGACCATCCAGGGACTGCCTCCACTATAGCCACACTCCTTGCAACTGGCCACACAGTCTATTAAAAAGGCAGCAGAACAAATAATACACCAGTCTCTAGAACATATCTCTTGTTGGGTAAAGAGAACTCTGACTGCTACAAATTTCCACACAGAAACCACTTGCTAAAGCTTCACCTTGGTCACATATACAGAACAAGAATAGATTCTCTCCAAACAGAGAATAAATGACCACAAATTAGAAATGCACAGAGATAATTAAACTTGCAGCTCCAAGAAGCCAAACTCTGTATACAAAAGACTATAAACAAACAAATTTATTTCTGTAATGTGCAAAAGATAACCAAATCAAAAAGAGGAGTATATCACTATCATTAACAATGGAGGAAGCAGTCACATTAATCACTTCAAAAATAAACCCACAGTGTAACAACTCTGAAAAATCAATAGCACAAAAAGTGTACGTCATGAAATTCTTAAATTCTACATACAGGCATGACCTCATCTTGCTACAGAAGGACCATTATACATCACAATCCCAACAGAGAACCCTTCAAAGATTTAATAATTGCACGTCTGTTTATTCAATTTTCCCACTCTAATAAACTTATCAAAAATTATTATAGTATTGATTGTATTTAAAACTGTACTTTTATTTATTATTTATGACAGCATTTATATCCCACAATATTCAACTAGCATTGGTTCATTGTGGCTTATATCAGTAATGGGGAAATTAATAGGACATAAGAGGTTTAGTCAGTATAGGACATTGAAGGATATTAACGGTGGGTTTCAAAAAGGAGTACGGTTACGGGTGATTTGGTAGTTTGGTTGGGTTGTAGTGAAATTATTTGTGGTCCACCTGGGGGATTTTCCTGAAGAGAAATTATTTGAGGTGCTTACGGAAGTTGAGATATTGATCTATGCATCCTAGGTTTTTTGGAAGTGCGTTCCATAATTTTGCTCCTTGTTATGAGAAGCCAGCTGAGTTAAGTAGTTTTGTATATTGGTTTCTGGCACTTTGTGTAGTGGAGGTTTAGGTATGTTCAGGCTTTTGCTTTTCATTTCTGATTGGCCGGGGCTATGCCAAAGATTATGCAGTAGACCAAGGTGCATATCTTGAAGGCAATGAACTCCTTAATTGGGAGCCAGTGAAGTTTTTGTAGTAATGGGCCTGCCTTAGCATAGTGTGGTTTTCTTTGTATTAGTCTTGCTGCTGTGTTCTGTGCGGTTTTAAGATTTTTTCTGGATTTCTTCTTTCCAACCGGCATATATTCCGTTGCAGTAGTCCATACGTGTTAGAATCATTGATTGTACTAACGTGCAGAAAATGTCTCTGGGGAAGTAATTCCTTAGTCTTCTAAGTTTCCAGAGAGTTTGAAACATCTTGGCTGAAACAGTTCCTATCTGATTTTCTAGGGTGAGACTTTGGTTGAGCGTAACCCCTAGCATCTTTAGGTTGCTTGAGATGGGGAATTCGGTTCCGTCTAGCTCAATGTTGAAGTAGTTATCTTTGAAGTGTGGGGCGGTGAGCAAAAGGAACTGTGTTTTTTCCTTGTTCATTATTAGTTTGAAGGCAGTTGCCCAGGTTTTTATTGAATAGATCACCTAATTTTTCCTATTGCATTTCTGTGGTATGAAGTGAATCCATAACAAAAAAGTCTAAACATGCTGAACACAAACCTGCCACATTCAATAGACTTCGGGTGGTCAGGTCACTGCTACAAGAATTTCTTAACACCTAAAATTACTATAAAAGAATTACTGAGGTCTCTGGCTGAGAGTAGGGAAAATGTTGACACTTGTGTGATGGAGAAGGAAGTGGCACTCCCTCCTCTTCCAGCGCCACCTCCAAAATGGTGGTGCCTTGCCTTGTCCAGTGCATCCTGGGATATGCTGGGTGGGGCTTCCCTACCATATGAGAGGGAAGCCCCACCCTGCACATCCAGGATGCACTGGGCAGGGCTCCATCCGCCATTTTAGAGGCAGTGCTGGAAGAAGAGAGACTGCTACTCATTCCTCTATCACACAAGGAGGTACGGTGGGAAGGGCCACTAGACAACCAGGGCAGGTAGGGAGTGAGGTATGTAACCCACTGGGTCACTAGGAATTTTTTTTGGGGGGGGGACTCGGGGGCATGGAGATCCACTGGATCTCTAGCCCCCGTGCCCTTATGTTGGGGGGCGTCGGGGGCTGGGGGTCCACTGGATCTCCAGCCTCCCGTGTCACTATCCGGAGGTGAGGGTACTTAGGGGGGTACAGGCCACCACGGCTTCAGCCACTGAGGGGTTTGGGGGTCCACTAGACCCCCAGGACTCATGGTGGCACCCAGGGATGACAGTGACAGTCCAGGTTGCCTAGCTTGGATGGGGGAGGAAGAGCTTTAACCCAGCTCCGAGCTGGCATAGGGTAAAACTGCTATTTGGCCAGTACCCATGAGTGCAGTGCTCTGATCATATGGGCGGAATACTGGAGAGCTCATTTAAATGAGCTCTGCAGTATTCCCTGCGCACTCACGTTCAATGCCCTCTGATCATGGGCACTGTGTAAATGCAGGTGCTACTCTAGCGGTAGTGGCCTCTAGTTCCCACATTTACTTTTGATCTTCGGGCCCCAAATTTTCAAATCATTTCTACTTTGTGTGTGGAAAAAGGTTTCTCTTGGCTAATGTAGCATTACTTTCTTGAAGGGAAACAATCTTATGATTAAGGATCTCCATCTTTTGATTAGTTTAAAGTACACAAGCTGCAAGCTCCTTGTTACTTTTCAAGGAAGATTAGATCTGAGAGTAAATTGAACACCCATGTATACCCTGGAGGAAAGGAGAAACAGGGGTGATATGATACAGACGTTCAAATATTTGAAAGGTATTAATCCGCAAACAAACCTTTTCCGGAGATGGGAAGGCGGTAGAACTAGAGGACATGAAATGAGATTGAAAAGGGGCAGACTCAAGATAAAATGTCAGGAAGTACTTTTTCACAGAGAGAGTGGTGGATGCTTGGAATGCCCTCCCGCGGGAGGTGGTGGATGGAGATGAAAACGGTAACAGAATTAAAAAATGCATGGGAAAAACAAAGGAATCCTGTTCAGAAGGAAGGGATCCTCAGAAGTTTAGCGGAGATTGGGTGGCAGAGCCGGGGGGGCGGGGCTAGTGTTGGGCAGACTTCTACGGTCTGTGCCGTGAGGATGGCAGATACTAATCAAGATCAGGTATACACAAAAGGCAGCACATATGAGTTTATCTTGTTGGGCAGACTGGATGGACCGTGCAGGTCTTTCTCTACCGTCATCTACTATGTTACTATCCTGTTTATTTTCGAACAAGAAGGCCGGCCATCTTCTGACACAAATCGGGAGATGGCCGGCAACCTCCTAAACCCGGCCAAATCGGTATAATCGAAAGCTGATTTTGGCCGGCTTCAACTGCTTTCCGTCACGGAGCTGGCCAAACTTCAAAGGGGCGTGTAAGCAGGGTACAGAAGGCGGGACAGGGGCGTGGTTACAAGATGGCCGGCTTCGCCCGATAATGGAAAAAAGAAAGCCAGCCCTGACAAGCATTTGGCCGACTTCACTTGGTCCCTTTTTGTTCACAACCAAGCCTCAAAAAGGTGCCCAAACTGATCAGATGACCACCGGAGGGAATCGGGAATCACCTCCCCTTACTCCCCCAGTGGTCACCAACCCCCTCCCACCCAAAAAAAAATTAAAAAACATTTTTTGCCAGCCTCTATGCCAGCCTCAAATGTCATACCCAGCTCCATGACAGCAGTATGCAGGTCCCTGGAACAGTTTTTAGTGGGTGCAGTGCACTTCAGGCAGGTGGACCCAGGCCCATCCCCCCTACCTGTTACACTTGTGGTGGTAAATGAGAGCCCTCCAAACCCCCCCCCCCCAAAACCCACTGTACCCACATGTAGGTGCTCCCTTCATCCCTAAGAGCTATGGTAATGGTGTATAGTTGTGGGTAGTGGGTTTTGGGGGGGATTTGGGGGGCTCAGCACACAAGGTAAGGGAGGTATGCACCTGGGAGCTATTTTTGAAGTCCACTGCAGTGCCCCCTAGGGTGCCCGGTTGGTGTCCTGGCATGTCAGGGGGACCAGTGCACTACAAATGCTGGCTCCTCCCACAACCAAATGCCTTGGATTTGGCCGGGTTTGAGATGGCCGCCATTAGTTTCCATTATCGCTGAAAACCAATGCCGGCCATCTCTAAAGCCGGCCCAAAGAGATTTGGCCGGTTTCAACCGTATTATCGAAACGAAAGATGGCCGGCCATCTTGTTTCGATAATACGGTCGGGACGCCGCTTTACGGGGCCGGTCTTGAAGATGGCCGCCCCCCTTCGATTATGTCCCTCTATGTTACTAATTCAATTTCAAACCAAAACCATGGCTTATTATCCAAAGTAAGCAGAGGAAGCTTCTTAGTGGGAAATTTCAAAAAATCTTGAGGCAATTCTGAATAAAATTGCCTATGAACACAGAGGTCTGAGTGGCTTCCTTCTGTTGAATTTATTTGGGAGAATATTTTATGATCTGATAGGATCAAACTGGAAATTTCTGGTGTCAATGCTATATGACATGTATGGTGTAGAAGAAATACAGCTTGTTAGCACCACCCCTACAACATAGCATGGAGGTATCATCATTATGGTATAGGGAGTTGTACCAGAAGATACTGCGAGACTTGTGAAAATCAAGGGTCTACATTTTCACTAAAGTTTAGAGTTGCCATGTATATAGACAGTGTTAAGTACAAGCTGATACTGGAGAAAAACCTGCTCCAGTTTGCTACAAACCTGGGACTAAGAAGATTCACCTTTCAGCAGCACAATGATCCTAAGCACAATGCAAAAGCAACAATAAAATGTCTCAAAAAGAAAAAGAATGTTCTAGAAATGCTCTTTCTAAGCCCAAGTCTGAATTCAACAGAAAATCTGTGACAACACTTAGTCCCAGGTCCCAGGTCTTGAACGCTGCAGCCCACAGATGATCTAAGTCACCTTGAAAGCGACTGAACTAAATCTGCAAGAAGAATGGACAAAAATTGAATCATTCCACTGTGCAATTTGGTAGACATTTATCCTAAATGATTCATGGCTGTTATTCCCGCAAAAGGGCCTTCCGGCAAGCATTGGGTCAAGGAGTGTGAAGACTTACGCAATCAAAACATCTTTATTTACTTTTTGAATATTTCCGTCATCAATCTTTCAAGTAAAGTATGTTGTCCAGAGCAGTGAAACAAACTCCTACTTTAAAGCATTTTGAACTGTATTTTTAAGGCAACACAATTTGAGAAAATGTTCAGGGGTGTGAAGACTTGCACAAAGCATTGTAGAAAGATTTGCTGACTAATTGTCCTCAACAGTGCCACAGACTCAGCACTCACCACACTTAACTTATAGTTCCTGTTCTGGGCCATTTTCCACCCAGTCACTTCCTGCCTTTCCAAGAGCAGAGTTTGACAGTCCTCTCTCACCACTGCTCTCGGGCAGTTTCCCATACCTCCTACAGGCTCATGCCCTCCCCCATCCCTCTCTTAAACTGATATGATTTGTACAGCTACTGCCACAGCGGCCCAAGAAGACTCTCTGTTCCACCTAGGACCCTACCCCCCCCCCCCCCCCCCCCCCATTAGAACACCTTCCTGGGGCTTTCCTTTCTATCACACCACAACGCTTCCTGAACAGGGTCTGTATGTCTTGTCACATCTAATAACCATTTTTATTTCAGTTTCAAGATGCACTCCATGTTGGCAAATTAATAGCAAAACTGTACTTACATATTTGTTAAAGGTAAAAAAAAATGGTTCAAGACACTTGAGAATTAACAAAAAAGTCACAATACCATTGCATGAGAGCACTGCATTCAGTCATAAAGAGAAAAGATTTATTGCTCCTTTGTTAGGATCCTGCTAAACACAGTTTTCAATGAACAATAACTAAGGGGTCCCTTTTACTAAACTGTGTTAAGTGTTAACATGTGCTTAATGCAGGGGAAAAAAGGCTTACCGCAAAATGTGTTGAAGTGTTTTGCAGTAACTTGCCTAACATTGCATGTTATTTATTTTATTGGCTATTTTTACAGGAGGGGTGTGTCATAGGCAAGAAATGAGGATGGAAGCGTTATCCAGCTAGAATGTTCACATTAGTGTGGGCTTACTGGATAACGCAGGGTTAATGCAGAAGCACTTAACGTCTCCTAAGTAGCGGGCAGCAGGTCCTCCCATGTTAATTTTGAGCAAGTCCTGCATGCTAATGGAAAAATTAGCAAGGGACCTAAAAAAAAAAAAAGACATCTTTAAAATACTGGTGACTTAACTGAGTTTACCCCCAGATTCTATATAGCACACCTAGAGACCCACGCCAAAATCCAAGCGGATTCTATAACAATGTGCATAAGTTAACAAGCTAATGAGCGCTGATAACAGCAATTCACAAGCAATAATGAGCACTAACTGGTACTAATTACAATTTACTCACACAACTCGCTAAAAGTATTCTGTAACGAAGTTGCCCGAACTTCTAATGCACGCTAGCAAAAAGGGACAAATGGGTGTTTTGTAGGCATTCTGAAATTTACACATGTAGTTATAGAATAAAGGGAAAGGGAAATGTGACTTGATATACTGCCTTTCTGAGGTTTTTGCAACTACATTCAAAGTGGTTTACATATATTCAGGTACTTATTTTGTACCAGGGGCAATGGAGGGTTAAGTGACTTGCCCAGAGTCACAAGGAGTTGCAATGGGAATCAAACTCAGTTCCCCAGGATCAAAGTCCACTGCACTAACCACTAGGCTACTCCACCACTCCTAAAGCCCAGTGCACCTAAATCTATGTGCTAGGATTTACACCACATTTTTGCTGGTATAAATGGATGCGCATAGTTTTAGGTGCTGAGATATCAACTAAGTGTATTCTATAATCGGCACCTAAATCTAGGCGCCAATGATAGAATATGCTTTGCTGGCACTGATTTTCAGCGCCGATTATTTAGGCACCATATATAGACTCTTCCCCTTAGTGTGTGGGAAAACCCATCCTGAAACACGCTAAGACCATATTTTAGCAAGTTTCAGTAAAAGGGCCCTCAGTCAAGGTATACCAAAAGTTAGGAAAAATCATTTTGATTTTCAACTGCCTGGCTGTACACACAAAAACTCCTTTGTGTTCTAACTAAATGAACAGAACACAAAAAACAACCTTATAATGCCATTCTAATCAGGGTTGGGTAGCTAGCTCCAGTCCTTGAGAACTACAATGGGTTTATTTTTCAGTATGGAAATTCAAATAAATTCTTGGGCTGCGGTTATCTTAGCATGCAAACATGTGTGCTTTCCTGACAGCCAAAGTCATTTATGGCACCTGAGAACAAAGTCTGCACACCCATGAGTTACAGCTTAGGTGTATTTAGGTGTACTCTCCTTAGGATTATAAACTGAAAAACAGAATATACCCTATTTTTCGGACTACAAGACGCACTTTTTTCCCCCAAAATTTGGGAGGAAAATGGGGGGTGCGTCTTATAGTCCAAAGGTAGATTTGGCGCCCTCCGAGTTCCGGATCGCCGTCAGGGTTACCTCCTCCCCCCCCCCCCCCCCCCCGGCCCTGTCACCACTTCTCCCTACTCACTGATCTTCCCTGGTGGTCTAGTGACGTCGGGGCAGGAAAGAGCCCTCTCTTTCCTGCCCAGCGCGCTGCTCTCCATCCTCCTGTATGCAGCCTGACGGTCTCGGCGAGATTCAAAATGGCCGCCGAGACTTCAATTCTCGGCGGCCATTTTGAATCTCTCCGAGACCGTCAGGCAGCAATGCATACAGGAGGATGGAGAGCAGCACGCTGAGCAGGAAAGAGGGGGCTCTTTCCTGCCCCGACGTCACTAGACCACCAGGGAAGATCGCGTGAGTAGGGAGAAGTGGTGACAGGGCCAGGGGGAGGGCGATCCCGAACTCGGAGGGAGGGATTCGGACAAGACGCACCGGCGCACCTAGGTTTTAGAGGAGGGAAAAAGGAAAAAAATTTTTTTTCCTAGTTCACTCCTCTAAAACCTAGGTGCGTCTTATGGTCCAGTGCGTCTTATAGTCCGAAAAATACGGTACTCTTCATAGCAGCAGTACGTCTTATAGGGGTATCCAAGAGAAGTTAGTGAAATGTCTTCCGTCTTCCCGAGATCTTTTTATTTCATTTTTCAGATATATATATATATATATATATATATTAGAATAGATTCACTCAGGTTTATAGCTGCCATGTTTGTTCATCTCTGCTTCTCTAATATTCCTATACATTTTCTTCAAACTTGTTTAATTCACCAATAGGAACTCACCTTCTATAATGAAAAATGGAAGTAATGGCTACAATCAAAAAACACTTCTACTGACCAGCATATTTATAAATGGATACACAACTAATTATTTGTTTTCAATCAGGAAAAAAAAATGCAGAACCATGCAGTTGGGGTGCAAGTGATAAGTGCTTGGGTTAGATCAGTAAACATAGCTACAGTAAGCACTAACATGTTAAAAATAATTACTGCAGGCCACGCTCAGGCGTCCTGCAGCAGTTTGGGAATCTGTGTGCACTTTCCACGCACTAAAAAAATACTTTTTATTTTTTAGTGCTGGGGCATGTTTGAGAGCAGAGAGTAGGTGTGCCCAGCGCTAATTGTTAGCACAGTTACATCGCCACATGCAGGTGGTGGTAAGGTCGCACATGCTAATGGGGAAATTAGCACATGGCCATTAATTGATAAAATGGAAAATGCAGCCATTTTACAGCCCGAAAAAAGTGGCCTCAGCACACAGGAAACCCAGGCACTAGTCACAGCGCAGACCACGTTTTAGCGCAGCTTAGTAAAAGGGCCCCGTAAGAACATAAGAGTTGTTGTACTAGGTCACACCAAGGGTCCATCTATCCTAGTATCTTCTTTCCAATAGTAGCCAGTCCAGGTCACAAGTACCTGGCAGAACCCCCAAAAGTAGCAAGTTTCCATATTACCAAACCAGGGATAAGCAGTGGCTTTCCCCCCAATCTACTTTAATAACCATTTATGGCCTTTTCCTCCAGGAATTTGTCTAAACCTTTTTTACACACTCAGGCTTATTTTCGAAAGAGAAGGGCGCCCATCTTTCGACACAAATCGGCATAATCGAAAGCTGATTTTGGGAGTCCTCAACTGCTTTCTGTCGTGGGGACGACCAAAGTTCCCGGGGGCATGTCGGAAGCATTGCGAAGGCGGGACTGGGGCGTGCTTAACACATGGGCGTCCTCGACCGATAATGGAAAAAAGAAGGGCGTCCCTGACGAACACTTGGACGACTTTACTTGGTCCCTTGTTTTTTTTACGACCAAGCCACAAAAATGTGCCCTAAATGACCAGATGACCACCGGAGGAAATCTGGGATGACCTCCCCTTACTGCCCCAGTGGTCACTAACCCCCTCCCACCCTCAAAAAATTTTTAAAATATTTTTTCCAGCCTCAAATATCATACCCAGCGCCATGACAGCAGTATGCAGGTCCCTGGAGCAGTTTTAGTGGGTACTACAGTGCACTTCAGGTAGGCGGACCCAGGCCCATCCCCCCCCCTACCTGTTACACTTGTGGTGGTAAATGTGAGCCCTCCAAAACCCACCACAAACCCACTGTACCCACATGTAGGTGCCCCCCTTCACCCATAAGGGCTATGGTAGTGGTGTACAGTTTTGGGTTTGGGGGGGCTCAGCACACAAGGTAAGGGTGCTATGCACCTGGGAGCTTTTTCAAAGTCCACTGCAATGCCCCCTAGGGTGCCCGGTTGGTGTCCACGCATGTCAGGGGGACCAGTGCACTACGAATGCTGGCTCCTCCCATGACCAAATGGCTTGGATTTGGTCGTTTCTGAGATGGGTGTCCTTGGTTTCCATTATCGCCGAAAATCGGGGACGACCATCTCTAAGGTCGACCTAAATGTTGAGATTTGGGCATCCCCAACCGTATTATCGAAATGAAAGATGGCCGCCCATCTTGTTTCGATAATATGGGTTTCCCCGCCCCTTCGCCGGGACGT
Source organism: Microcaecilia unicolor (assembly GCF_901765095.1). Taxonomy (NCBI): domain Eukaryota; kingdom Metazoa; phylum Chordata; class Amphibia; order Gymnophiona; family Siphonopidae; genus Microcaecilia; species Microcaecilia unicolor. Next base: position 423,210,438 of record NC_044032.1, read on the forward strand.
CCTGCGAGGACGTCCTCAGGAAAACTTGGGCACCCCGTTCAATTACACCCCTCACTGTAACCTCTGTAAAACACTATAGAGACAATTTGTTCAAGATAGGAAGCCTAGGTGAAAATTCCAGCAGTTACAACAAATTTTTGTTCTTGTTGGGTTTCCTTCAGGTAATCCTGCAATGAAGAAAGAACCATTCCAAGCATCCTCCTCTGGATGAAATACAAAATCATCCTACTTCCTACCCACTCACAAACTATATGCAGACCACTACCAGGTCTGTGACAAATGGTGGCAGCAGTCAGACAACACTCTGGTTCATGGCCAGTGGATATACAAGTTGTCTACTGTTAGGATACCATTCCCAAACCCGGTCCTGGAGGCACCCCAGCCAGTCAGGTTTTCAGGATACCCACAATGAATATTTATGAGGAGGCAGTGCATGCAAATCTCTCTCATGAATATTCATGGTGGATATCCTGAAAACCTGACTAGCTGGGATGCCTCCAGGACCAGGTTTGTGAACCACTGGCCTATGCTATGAGTTAGTACACATTTCTGCAACTTTTAGCTATGAGAAGAAAATTAGATTTTTGCTCATTTACATTCATTTTACACAAGTTGCCACAACCAGGAAAATTCATGTTCTGAGCATTGGCAACATGAGGAAAATTCCCCTCCAACAAAGTGCCCTTCGCATAATGATGCCATTATATTAAAAGGGCCCACCAACCTCGGATCCTCTCCCTTCAATATTATTCCACTTAGTAGAAGCACTGGAAGATTTTAATTTTCTAGCTATTAGAACCATAGGGGATTCTACCCAAAATTAATGGAGTAAATATTCAGCAAGCGGTGGTCAGCCTTTTTTTTTTTGGCCCCCCTGCAGTATTATGCCTAGATATTCAATGACAGACCATGAATGTGTGACCGGCTATCCCTTATGCAGTCAAGTGTGATACACTAAGTAACCACCTACGTGAACAGGTCAAAGAACTGAGTTTTATGCAGTCCAATTTGTCAGGTGAACATAGGTGGTTAGGTGATGAATATTAGTACTTAACTGCATAAGTGCCAACTCCGCCCCTGGACCACCCAGAAAATCTTTGGTTATTGCTTTAGTGGTTAGTGCTGATATTTAGCAGTACTATCCGGTTAAGTACCGCAGAATATCATAAGTGGATAGCCCCACACAAGTGACTTAATCAGCCCGGTTAAACCACTGTGAATATCAACCCAATGGTTTTATTTTTTCTTCAATCCAGAAATAGGAAAGAAAAGGGGAGTTTGTAGGGTTATAGATAGATAGATAGATAGATAGATAGATAGATAGATAGATAGATAGATAGATAGATAGATAGACTTTTAATTTCAACAGTGTCAGTACAAATAGAAATCTTGAGTAATAACCTTTAAAATCACAAAGAAAAGGTGAATATTACCCGTCCATGACTCCACTGCTAGCACCAAGCATTGTGGCACCTAAGTAATTTTTGCCCCTTTATCCTCACTACATCAGTACTGTTCCCACCCTCACTACATCAATACTGTTCCCACCCTCCTCACATGCAACCCTCCATCCATTTTCATGACATACTCCCAAGCCCCCCCCCCCCCCCCCCCCCCCCCAAGTTCTACAATCCCCACCCTACCCAGCCTAGCTCCCTATATCCCCAAATAACTGAAAAACCCTTCTCAGAAGCTATTTGGCTCAATGCCTCAGATACTGGCTTAAGAGAATTCCACATAATCCATTAATACCTTATGATCTGACATGTTTACATTTAGTCCTTCTAGCTGCATTAATCCAGGCATGGGTTGTTTTTTTTTTTTGCCATGTATTGAAAGTTGGCAGCTGTTCCTCTATCTTAGTGATCTTCACTATTTCTCTAGCAGGGTCTATGTTGGCTTGAGACCAACATTGTTGCTGCATAAAGCAGCAATCACAGGTGGTGGTAGGAAGGGGGAGGGAGAGTCCTCCTCTATTGACTCAGCTGTCCTGAGGGTTTCTCCTTCTGATACAGTCAATCTGGCTATGCTCAGACATATTTGTCTAACCCCCGTCCCCCAATTCATTTTCTCTTTTGCTAAGCCCATCACTCCCACACATTCTCTTTCCCTGTTCCCCAGCTCCAACTCTATTCCAGCTCGTCCCAATCGTCAACCCCATCCAATCGCCACCACTCAGCCTTTACCATCCTCCTAGATTTGCTCCACAGACCTGTCGACAGTGCCATCTCTGGAACAACTATTCTGTTTTCCTTCAGTACCACATGACTTTCAGCAGGTTTGAACTGCTCAGCACCTTGTCCCCCCACACTATTCTCAATCTTATGTGAAGGAGTTTGAGCAACATACAACTGAATGGTGAAGGTAGAAAACAAAAGAACAATTATGGATATAATGCCAGTAGCAAGACTTGACATTTGGGAGTGGGGGAGGAAAAGTCAGGGCCACACTTAGGGTTGTTGGAAGCCACCAATGGCCCCTGGGTTTTGCACACAATGCCTTTATGTTATATGCTTTTTTTATGTTTCATTCATTTGAATATTGTTCATTTTGATCCTAAGATCCCCTTACGTTAGGCTGGTGCAAAACAAAAATTTCAATTACAAAAACGCTGTCCTATACAGACATATCTTTGCCGCTGTTATGACATCCTCTACTAAACAAAGCAATGTGCTCCTGTAAAAGAGTCATACTAAGCATAGTACAGGATTACACCATCCTTCACACCAGGGGCGTAGCTAGACAACAGATTTTGGGTGGGCCTAGGCAAGAAGTGGGTGGGCATCAAGTATTCTCCCCCCTCCCCCCCAAAAAAATATCTCAGCTGGCAAGAAAACGCTTCTTCCCCCTTGGCAGTCTGAAGCAGGCATGACTGAAAACTGAGAATGCACAGTTGCTGGTGTCATGGAGAGTAGTGTTTTCATTACCATCAGAGGGAAGTCTTCAGCTGGCGGAGCTTGGGATCCCCACCAGCTACCGCTAAACATGTGCTACTGTTGGGTGGGCCTGAGCCCAAAGTGGGTGGGCCCTGGCCCACCCAAGCCCACCTGTGGCTACGCCACTGCTTCACACAGCACCCCTTTAGGAAGTTGTTGCAATGGGAGCCCAAAGGCCAGGCAAAAATGCATGTGCTTGGTAGAGATGTGGTAGAAACATCCAGCACTCCCACCCCAAGGGCTGTTTTAATTGGAATGACTGCAAGCAGTGCTGTGATCTGCAAAAGAACAAATCGTTCCAGGCTCTTCAGCATTTCTACCTTCAAAACACAAGTTTTTACCTTCGGTTTCTTGCTAATCGGCAGGCCTATGTGCAAATTTCAGCAGGAGTTTAGAAAAGGTAATGGCTCGAGCTGGCGCTGGAATTAGAGTAGTAGGAACGCCCTTGGGAGGTGCATCGTTCTCTTAACATTGGGCGGGAATACGAGACAGGGGCGTATCTGCGTGGGGCCACAGGGGCCTGGGCCCCCGCAGATTTTGCCCTGGACCCCCCTACCGCCGTCAACCCTCCCCCGCCTACCGCCGTCACCTACCCCCGCCGAGGTCCGCTTCCTCCGGTCCGGTGCCTTAAAAATGTTACTTCAGCTGGTGGGGGACCCCCAACCCCCGCCAGCCCAGCCAAGGTCTTGTTTTAAGTTCTTCTTCCATCCTCGTGCTATTGAAAACTGCCTGCCTGCATCCCTTCCAGTTTCGGACTGAGTCTGACATCGCAGCACATTGACGTCCTGCACGTACAGTGGTAGGCGGGGGAGGGTTGACGGCGGTAGGGGAGGGTTGACGGCGGTATGGGGGGCGGCGGCCGGGGGGGCTATAATGTGCCCCCTCACTCTAGCCCCTGCCCCCCCACTGCCGAACCTCAGATACGCCCCTGATACGAGTACCTTATTTACATCTTTCTACCTACATTTGCATGCTGTTTGCGCTGTTCCTTCTAGCGCTCGTTATTTTCTGCGGCGAGAGCCTCTGACCATTCTGCGCTAGCAAATGAAGGTGCTAATCCGGCACTAATGGCCTCCTCTATTCTGCAGGGACATATGTGTGGCCATAAGTTTGAAAATGATGCCACATAGACGTTCAAGTCCCTGGCTTTTGTCATTCAAATGTTGGATGGTTCACTTTGGAAAACTGCTATTCATTTTGGTCGTTTTCCGTACAAAAACGTCCATCTCACGGTCATAACCAAACAGGAAATTCAGACGTTTTTCCCTGTTTATGACTGAGAGATGGCTGGATTATTTGGACGTTATGAGCAAGACAGTTTTTTGGAGTTAGACCTTTTTTTGAAAATGCCCTTTAAAGGCTACCAAAGTGGCACAAGGTCTGCAGCAAAAGCTATACATATACTCTAGAGAACTTAAGGGGTCTTTTACTACAGCTTAGCTCGAGATATCTGCAGCAGGACCCATTTTGTTCCTATGAGCTCTGCTGCAGATAACTTGAGCCAGTGGCGTAGGAAGGGGGGGCAGGAGGGGCGGTCCGCCCCGGGTGCACGCGCTCGGGGGGTGCCGGCCCCGCTGGTTTCCTGCTCCCTCTGCCTCGGAAGAGGTTACTTCCTGTTCCGGGGCAGAGAGAGCAGGGAACCAGCGGGGCCGACGCAGCTCCGAGTGATGTGCACTCGGGGCGGATCGGCCCTCCCGCAGGTAAGAAAGCGGTCCGGGGGGGGGGGGGGGGTCACGCCGTGCTGCACCCGGGGGGGGGGGGGTTTGCAGCGCCGCCCCGCCCCGGGTGTCATTAGCCCTCGCTACGGCACTGACTTGAGCTGAGCTTTAGTAAAAGACCCCATAAAATTGTGAGCCCACTAGAGATAGTGAAAAGTAACTGCATATAATACATGTAAACTGCTTTGGTTGTACCACAGAAAGGCAGCATACCAATCCGTGACCGTTACCCCCCCCCCCCCCCCCCCCCCCCCCTCCTATATATGATCATTATCTAAAGGATTAGGTATTTAATCAGCAGCAAAGCAATCCCCTAGCCTAATGGTTAATACAGAGGACTGAGATCCTGGTGAACTGGATTCAATTCCCACTGCTGTCTGAGCAAGTCACTTATATTGTGAGCAAACCAGGGACAGTGAAAGTACCTGCTATAATGTATACAGTGCTGCATATGTCTAGTAGTGCTATAGAAATGATTAGTAGTAGATTCCATCTTTTGTGACTAGATAGATACTCCAAAATGGATTACAGAAAACTTAGGGGTTAGAATATTACATAAAAAATCACAGTACTCAAGCAACAGTAAGACATTTGCAAACAAGCAGATCAACACAAATAAGCAAAAGTGATGCACTGATCAAAGTTATCCATATATATCATTCACTGCATGTTTTTGGTTAATGACAGAATGCCAAGTAATCATCAGGGAGGCAATTCTATAAATTGGTGCTACAATTTAAGCACGCTGATGCCGAGTGCTGATCTATAATGGCATCTGTGTGCCAAGATGCCATTATTGAATAATAGCATAAGTTGGCATGGGAATACAGAAGTTTAGGTGAAACCATTTATGTCCTATCAATGGCAGATGTATCTTGCCATGCCTACGTGTGTCAAATGACGCACATAACTAATAGAATTCTATAAAATTATACACATCACTTGAAGACATGCCCATGGTCTGCCCAGAGTCCTTTCACATATACATCCCCCTGAAGTTCGGTGCCATTGCACTTAGGCACCATCTTATCGAAGAGTGCTTAATGCACACTTGCGTATAACTGCCATTTTTTGGCACTAATGACTTGTGTGGAATATGTGTTCTTCTGGCAATTTAGAGAATTACCTCCTAGATGCTTTGACAAAGGATAACTACAGTGGGGGCGAGTTCCACATATCGGATTCAACTCCCGTAAAGGCTTTTCATCTTTTTTTCAGTCTCGAGGCAAGGCACTATTTTTATACTTTTAAACAATCAATGTGGATTATTATTAGATGTAGATAATTTATTATTCAAAATATTCCCTCTTTACTTTTAAGAATGTATTGATGGTAATAAAGTCTTTGCTGTCTACACAATCTCTTGGACTCTCCTGATCTATCCTTATGTCATCTGCATTCTAATGGTCACAACTGACAATGGGCCAAAGCTAGGGCTTCATGAAACCAATCAGTCCCCTTTTTAACATGCATTGCCTGTTAGCAATTTTTTCTCTGTGATTACTCTGTGACCTCTGATGTGAATTTCCTAGAAAGGTCACACCCATGCAACTTCCTGTGGGGGTTAGGCACAGCACATGGAGCTCATGATCTCTCCTAGCCTGAGGATCTATGGTGTGAGCATCCATTACCATCTAAGCACATGGAAAGAGCTGATAATCCAAATGTATAGTATTATGTTTATATAAGCCTGTCTGAATATAAATCTAACTACAAACTGTGAGTAAACAGATGTTTTGTTACTTCAACTTTAAAGTGACTCAGCAGTGAATTATTCTGGGGTGTATGTGAGAGAGATGAAGAAAAGAAATTAACATTTCTAAAGCTGAAGCTGTGTGTATAAAATCTGCTAATTATTTACTACAAATAATCCAACAAAAGGGTTATGGGCCCAGCCCAGGAATTGAAAAGGAAGAGAAATATTACCAGGCAGTGAAAAAGCCAAATTTTTCTCTTAAGTTTTAAAAGAAAGATTCAGTCTGTCTCTCTCTCTCCCCACACACCAAACAGAAGGCAAGGCTACAAAATGGCTGAGGGAGGAAATTCACCATTTTTCTACTCTCTCAAGGTGCCTAAATTAACTGAATTTAATTATCAGCAATGGGAGCTAAGATTCAGATGTCTCCTTCAAGCAAAGAAATTAAGTATATGTTTAGACCAAAACAGAACAGCTGAAAATATGGCTGAATGGGACAATGCAAACTATTATGTGAAGTGCATGTTTTTGGAAGCGCTCTCAGAGAAACAAGCCATATTGCTGGAAGCAAAAGATACAGCAAACGAAATTTTATATAAACTGAGAACTATGTATGCAACTACATATGCAAAACAGCAACCAATTTGGTTAGCAGAGTTAAATGATACCAAATTAAGGGATAAAAGTAAATGTAATGATCACATTATGCATCTTATGTCTTCATTTCAAAAGTTAGAACTTTCTGGAATTCCCATGTGTGATGCATTGAAAAGAGCATTTCTTTTTACCTCACTATCAAAGAAGTTTGATGTTTTTAGGTCTGTAAATGAAGCCATTGAAGGGCAATCTTTTGAACAGGCAGCATCAAAACTGAGGCAGGAATGCATAATTAATGATTCTGAGGAGATGTGTTCTCAAAGCAAGTCAAAGAGAAATGAAACAAATTTCTTGGCAAAGAATAGAGGAAGGCGGAGCTATGGGAAAACTCCACCCAAGGGCAAGCTGATTTGCTATTCATGTGGAAAGGAGGGACATGTATCTAAATGGTGTAAGGAAACACAAAACACCCCCTCTAGCTCACCTAAGCCAATGGAACAAAAGAATTTTCCAAGCAGAAAATGTATGAAAGACATGTTACATATTTTGATGAAAACAAAAGGGTTGATAAAGGCTGGATTATCCCAGATGAGCCTTATCATCCAGAATATGAAACTAGAACCATAATAGACATGCCAGTGTATATAAATGCCATACCAAGGCAGATGTCTGAAAGCAACTCATCTGTATCTAACGAGGAACAGGCAGAGGAAGCAGACACAGAAAGGATCATTGCAGGAGACAGTACAGTTGGAGAAGGGGAATCAATTGGAGAAGGACTCTCAGATTTAGAGGATGCGGAAAGGTCAGACCAACCTGTTGTCAGACGCTCATCCAGGGAAAACAAAGGTGTTCCACCCCCAAGACTGTCTTACCTAACAAAGTCAGCAGAAGCTCAAGAGCCCTTAACATGGGATGAGATTGAGAAAATGCCAGCAGAAGAAGCTGCTGAATGGCGTAAAGCTGCACAAGAAGAAATTGATGCATTGGATAAAAATAAGACTTGGATTCTTACAAAATTACCTCCTGGCAAGAAAGCTATAGGATGCAAATGGGTATTCAAGTTAAAAAGGAATGCACAAGGAAAAGTGGAAAGGTATAAAGCCAGATTAGTCGCAAAGGGATATCTTCAAAAATATGGAGAAGATTTTGATGAAGTGTTTGCACCTGTAGTGAAACACACGACAATTAGGACACTTCTGAGCATTGCAGTCTCAAAAGGCATGCAAGTCAACCACATTGATGTGAAAACAGCATTTCTTCATGGAGATATAACTGAAGACTTGTACATGGAACAGCCAACAGGTTTCATAAATACAAAACAAAGACAGCTAGTGTGTAAATTAAACAAAGGTCTTTATGGATTAAAGCAAAGTGCAAAATGTTGGAATGACAAATTGCATGAAATATTGACAAATTTAGGATTTAAGCAAGGTGAAGCAGATAAATGCTTGTACACTAGGTGCAGAAATGGACAATATGCATACATTTTAGCTTTTGTTGATGATCTGCTCATTGCAAGCGAAAGTGAGCAAGAGTACAAGGACATTGTAAAATATTTAAAACTGAATGTTGAGATAAAAGAACTTGGTAATGTGTCATACTATCTTGGTATAGAAATTGAGAAACAAAATGATGGTTCTTATCTTCTAAGCCAGAAGCAGAAAATAAATGAGCTTATTGAAAGTTTAGGTATGCAAGATGCCCAAGTTGTAAGCACTCCCATGATCACTGATTTTCTGAAGGATGAAACAGTAAGAGAACCTTTACCAGATAACATCCAATATAGATCAGCCATAGGTAAGCTTTTATATCTGACTACCACATACAGGGCTGATATAGCAAATGCAGTAGGAATTTTGAGCAGAAGGGTCAGCTCACCTACCAAATCAGATTGGACTGCAGTTAAAAGGATGGTAAGGTATTTAAAAGGTACCATTGATTGTAAATTAAAGATTTCAGCCAATAGTAATCCAAAACTAATATGTTACTGTGATTCAGATTGGGCAGGGGATCATTCTGATTATAAATCCACAAGTGGATATGTGTTTATGTATGGAAATGTACAAATTTCTTGGGCCAGTCATAAACAAAGTATTGTGAGTCTGTCTTCTACAGAAGCTGAATATGTGGCTGTATCAGAAGCATGCAGAGAACTGATGTGGATTGAAAAACTTTTGCTGGATTTTGGAACAGCTGAACAGAGACCAATCCAGATAATGGAAGATAATCAGAGCTGCATCAGACTGTCACAGAATGACAAGGTTCAGTCACGCACCAAGCACATCGCAACGAAATATCACAACGTGCGAGAGCTGGCGAAAGAAGGGGTCATCAGTCTAGACTATTGTCACACCAGTGAGATGACAGCTGACATCATGACCAAACCGTTACCCAGAGAACGTTTTGAGAATCTGCGAATAAAGCTTGGACTTTGTATGAATTAATAGTTGCATGACAGTTATGCATGAGAAGGGGTTTGTTGGAATAATGTATTGTATTTTACATGCATTGCCTGTCAGCAATTTTTTCTCTGTGATTACTCTGTGACCTCTGATGTGAATTTCCTAGAGAGGTCACACCCATGCAACTTCCTGTGGGGGTTAGGCACAGCACATGGAGCTCATGATCTCTCCTAGCCTGAGGATCTATGGTGTGAGCATCCATTACCATCTAAGCACATGGAAAGAGCTGATAATCCAAATGTATAGTATTATGTTTATATAAGCCTGTCTGAATATAAATCTAACTACAAACTGTGAGTAAACAGATGTTTTGTTACTTCAACTTTAAAGTGACTCAGCAGTGAATTATTCTGGGGTGTATGTGAGAGAGATGAAGAAAAGAAATTAACATTTCTAAAGCTGAAGCTGTGTGTATAAAATCTGCTAATTATTTACTACAAATAATCCAACAAGTTCCACATATCGGATTCAACTCCCCTAAAGGCTTTTCATCTTTTTTTCAGTCTCGAGGCAAGGCACTATTTTTATACTTTTAAACAATCAATGTGGATTATTATTAGATGTAGATAATTTATTATTCAAAATATTCCCTCTTTACTTTTAAGAATGTATTGATGGTAATAAAGTCTTTGCTGTCTACACAATCTCTTGGACTCTCCTGATCTATCCTTATGTCATCTGCATTCTAATGGTCACAACTGACAATGGGCCAAAGCTAGGGCTTCATGAAACCAACCAGTCCCCTTTTTAACATGATTTGATGTCCAATTTATATTTAATAATCTTCTAGTTGTCCCTGAAAAAACAAATAAAATGCTCTACTCCCACATTTAAATTAAAAAAAAAAGACAGGCATAAAGAAGGAACAACAATATTTAAATCCTAGTCAATGAAATCCTTTTATCTTTTTTTTTAACTCTTTTTATGTTGTAATACTAATCTCTGATCTTCCCTTTATACTACACTCACAGTGAATAAAATAATGATCAGATCATTTGACTGCATAAAACCTTGGAAGTAAAAAAAAAAAAAAAAAGGTCTCAACGAAGTAGATAAACAGATCATAGGTATTATCCTGAATTATCAGTAGAATCATTTGTTGGAACCCTACATTACTCATTGAAAACTTGGGGCCCTGTTTACTAAGCCACACTGTAGGCATGCTAGCATCTTTAGCGCATGCTAAAAATTAGTGTGCCCCAACGCTAGAGACATCCATATATTCGGTAAGGTGCGCTAATTTTTAGCACGAGGTAAAAACGCTAGTGCACCTTAGTAAACAGGATACTTGAGCTCAGCTTTGGGGCAAAGATCATGATTTTGGGGTTGTAGTTAAAAGGAGAGCGATGATGATATCTGTTATCATATTTATGTATTGGATCACAACGCTTTTATACTATTGTGCAAGGCAGTATATCAAGTCAATGAATCGAATCAAATCTGTCACAGTATCTTAAGAAATGAAATAGTCAGGCTTTGTTTTTGGCTAGACCACATATCAGTAGAAGGTACCCTCACGGACTTAAAATGTAAAAGACATTTTAAATTTCAAATTAAAAAAAACAAAAACACAGAGGCAACACAATAGCAGAGGAGATCCAGGGAATGAAGCAAGAGTTCGCCAGAATCACCAAACACTGGAACATGATGTAGTTCCATTCCACGCAACCTTTGACAAAGGCAAAGCCAGAACTTGGCCAAGCTGGGACTCTTTCCAATAAAAACCATTGTGGTGGACTCTTGCTTGACTTCATTCCCTGGAGCACCTTTGTTGTTGTGTTGCCAACTTGGTTCTTCAACGTCAATGCCGAGTAGAGGATGACTCCTAAGCTTTTCACCACAGGTAAAGGAAAGAAAGTCATATCATTCAAGAATAATAAAAGAGGCATTTTCTAGTCATAGTGATGTATCTACGTACAGTGCCTTTGTTTTGCCCTTATTTAACTGAAGTCTGAATTTATTGATCACTCAAAACTGCAGTAAAGCACTAGCCAACAGTTGCCAATGTTCTAGCTCATGTGTCCTAAAGTGGGACACATTTATTTTTGTAGTGCCAGAATGTACCCGGCGGTAATTGGGCAGTGCTGCTGGGTTAGCCTGGGAGCCTTTACTGCCACCTCAATGGGTGGTGGTAAGGGCCCCCCCCCCCTCGAAATGGCTGTGACGCAAGTGCTTTACTTGCCGCATGGCCATTTTCTTCAGGAGAGACTTCCCTTTTACCCGCTGTGAAAAACACACGCTGACGCCAGCACAGGCCCCCTTTTGCTGCAGCTTGGTAAAAGGGGCCCCCAACGCCCTGAGTCAGTGAGGAAGAGAGAAGCCCTAAATGCAGAGGATCCAAGGGTGGCAAGCAGGGCTGCAGTACCTGGGGAAGAAGAGTGGCCTTAGCAAGGAGTGCAGTCCCATAAGTGGAGGATTGAGGTAGGACAAGTTTGTCTTACAATCTGGTAAACAGTGTGACTTAAGTCAGTGAAAGTGGAACAGTGGGAATTCCAGAAAGAAACAAGGCAGTTGGGTTGCCTGATGGAGGGGTGATCAAGCATGTACTGTCGGCATTCAGGAGCAGGCCATGGGAGAGAAAGCTTGTAAGAAGTGACTTTGTGTGTTTATTTACCTCTGGCCTGTGGAGAGAACAGGTTACACATTTCTCTGCATGTACCGTATTTTTCGGACTATAAGACGCACTTTTTTCCCCAAAAAATTTGGGAGGAAAATGGGGGGGTGCGTCTTATAGTCCGAAGGTAGCGTTTTTGGACCTCCGTCCCGTACTTACACGATTCCATGTTCCCTGGTGGTCTAGTGACGTCGGGGCAGGAAAGAGCCCCCTCTTTCCTGCCTATCGCGCTGCTCTCCGTGCTCCTCAATGCTTTCTGACGGTCTCGGCGATATTCAAAATGGCCGCCGAGAATCTCGCCGAGACCGTCAGAAAGCATTGAGGAGCACGGAGAGCAGCGCGATGGGCAGGAAAGAGGGGGCTCTTTCCTACCCCGACGTCACTAGACCACCAGGGAACATGGAATCGTGTAAGTACGGGACGGAGGTCCAAAACTCGGACAAGACGCACCGGAGCACCTAGGTTTTAGAGGAGGGAAAAAGGAAAATTTTTTTTTTCCTATTTCCCTCCTCTAAAACCTAGGTGCGTCTTATGGTCCGGTGCGTCTTATAGTCCGAAAAATACGGTAAATAAATATTTTCCTTTCATCTTTAACCTCTGACTGAAGTCCTCTTGCACCAAGCTCAGCTCACACAATCCCCACCACTATTCTCTTTCCTTTCACATATGGAATTTCTATCTCTAAAAAGATTCTATATTGCAACCTGTTTCCTGAAGAACTTTAATGCTATTTGGCTCAAGTTCCTTATATAGTGCCATCCCTACCAATTTAATTGACCCTATCATTACAATATAATTCGTATCCTGGAATCAGAGTGTCCCAGTGGTTATTCTTCTTCCACCAGGTCATAAGTCAATATAAGACCATACTGGGACAGACTGAAGGTCTATCAAACCCAGTGTCCTATTTCTAACAGTAGCCAATCCAGATCAGAAATACCTGGCAAGATCCCAAATGAGCAAAACATATTTTATGCTGCTTATCCCAGGATAAGCAATGGATTTCCCTATGTTGATCTTAATAATGGTTTATGGACTTTTCTTTTAGGAACTTGTCCAAACTTTTTTAAACCCTAAGCTAACTGCTTTTACTACATTCTCTGACAATGAATTCCAGGTCTCTGAGATGCCTATTATCTCTTCATCATGTACAGTGTACCCTCTCTCCCATCTTATTTTCTAGGCTTCTAGCATTTGTATACAGACACTTCAAAGAATGTATCCACAACCCTTTTAGGAGTTGACATTGATAATCTGCAGTCTTTCAGCTCTGTATGTTCTTCACTTAAAAGCACCTGGGCTATTTTTGTACTTATCAGGACGCCCAGCTTACCTGTTTTAATTGTGTCCTTCAAAGATACCCTTCCCCCAACCATGCACTCCTGTGCAACTGTCAGCTTTGCCCTTGTTCTAGTTTAAAAGCCGCTTTATCTCCTTTTTAAACAATAATAGATTTCCTGATATTTTAATATACAGTTATTTGTGTGAACAAACTCAATATATTCCTTCAAATACTTTCAAGAAAAGGCCATTTCCTCGAATCAACACATTTTCTTTTCAACCAAAAGACTTTTAGATTTAGCCACTGTGTTCTGCAACAGGATAGGGGATGATGTTGGAACTTTGAGGTGGTTGGATTTTAATTTGTATACCACTTTGATAGCTTGTATTAGTTTGTAAGTGGTTTATAAGATCTTTTAATATAATAAATAAATAAAAGATTCTCTGCTCAGTTCATGCAGCAGTACATCATGCAATCTAACTGCAGAATCACTGACTACTCTTAACTTTTGCAGTGCCATACTCTTAAGGGCACTAAAAATTATACACCTATTACTCTCCATTCCAGAATATTCATCACAAATATTCCTTTCAAGACCTCTGGCTTGAGTTGATCTCTCATCCATCAGAATTAGCTATCCTGTTATTGTAATAATTATATATAGCCGCTATTATGGATTGCAATTAGCATTCATAATTATATATACACTAGTAAAAAAGGCCCGTTTCTGTGAGCAATGAAACGGGCACTAGCAAGGTTTACCTGCGGCAGTGTCGGGAGGGCGCAGGACGGCAGCGTGGGGAGGGTGCAGGTGTGCAGTTTTTTTTTTGGCGGGCGGCAGATTCGGGGTCCCGGCGGATCAGGTGTTCGGACGGCACTCCTCCCCCTGCATAGCTTAGAGTTTGTCGCTGTGCGTCGGGGGGGGGGGGGTGTAGGCCCTGCATAGGCCGCAGTTTCTCGCAGTGCGTCGGGGGGGTAGCGTCGGAGGGGGTTGGAACCGGCGATTGGCTGAGTGTCATAGCCCCGCCCTCCACGTCATCACATTGTGACGCAAGGGCGGGACATACACTCATGGGATCTTGCAACTACAAATTTGCATTTAGAATGTTGGGGTTGTGAATTATGTGTGGATGGGGCGTGGCTGAGGGCGGGTCTATGAGTGAGAGTGAGTGATGCTGACAGCCTAGAAGACTACAGGGCTTCAGTGTTTCCCTGCCACACAGTGAGATTCAGAACGTTGGAGGTGAGAATTATTTATATAGATTATACACACACATTACTTGTTTATATTTTGCAAAACCATCCATCCTATCTCCGAGATACTCGATTCTGCTAGATTCTCATAGCCTCACAATATTGCAAACAGTCTGGCTTGACCTTCATCTGCAGTAACACTTGCTTCCCTTTTGTTATAATCTTCCCATTCCCTTAAGGAAAAATGTACCCTCTTTAAAGAGAAATTCATATTCCTCATCGCTTTCAAGAAATATTAGCCCTTACTTGCATCAAGATGAACAGAAAAATTACTTTAAACATCCACTTTGCACTTCAGGAATCTTGTTTCCCTTCAAGTCACCTCAAAGTTACGTGAAAGATGATTGGAAAAAAAATATTACAAGGCTTAACTATGTCAAGTGAGTAACAGACCTGTGGGAGTAAAAGGCTCTTCTTTTTTTTTAAGAGAGGAAATACCATCTCAGCACAGATGATTCTAAAAATGGAGCAGCTCAGAACTGCTAAGTGCAGAGATCATTAGGCAGTAAGAAAAAGGTTAAAAGTTAAATACCTGTTCTACTTCCCTGCATAGAACTTGGGGGTCTTACCTTTCTTACAGAAATCTTTTCTGCTCTTTTTGTCTTACTAAAATTACAAAGACCTTGAGCCATATTTTTAGTGACTGAAGGAAAAGGGAGGACTTCCAACCCCAATGTAGAGCATTCTTCTCCTTCCCATCCTCTTTGCGTTTCATCTCCTCCCTACGGTGTCACACAATTCTGTTCCTACATGCTTGAAGTCACAATAAATTCCTCCCAGATGAATTCTGCTACAATCAGCTATAATAGGGTGGGGGCTTGCATTCTCCAAATCCGTAAAAGCAGAATTCAACTGGCTGAAGAGACAGGCAGCGTGTGGGAGATATGCAATCCCCAAAAAGGAAAGAGCTCTCTGCAGAGCTAGCTAGGATTCTCAGGAGTAGTAAAATACCACCTTCAGCAAATTCCTTCAAAAAGGCAATAAATCAAATCAATAAAATGGCTGTCTCTGATACTACATAGGGACCCATGTACTGCCAGAGCCAAAAACCATGACACTCCTCCAGCACGTGGCTAGACAGCTAGTTATTGCCCTGTAAGCCATGGCGTGCTGCCGCTTAGATTACTGTTTTTCCCTTTAGACTTGGAGATAGACAAGCTCAGGAGCAGTGGCCGCAGCACTACTTCTTAACGGTGCAAAAATGTCTCCAGGAACAGGAACATAGGACAAATTTCATAGATACACACACACATAGATGGATACTGTAGATATCTATCTAGATATAGATATAAGAAATCCAGTATTCCACGTTTATTTGTTTTTTGGTCTCTACTACCATTACTTATTTCACACTGTACACAAACACTGAGCAGGAGTCTTCCAGCTGCATTGCTGCCAGTGGGGTGTAGGAAAACTATAGATGTTGCACAACAGCGAAATCTAGGGAGTGAATGTAGGGTCCATAACTACAGGGTTCCGGAAGGACTCATGGTGCATGAGCCCTGGTCAAGGAACACCACTACAATGACCAGACTAAGCTATGTTAGGAAGGGATATCAAATAAAAGATATTGGGGGGGGGGGGGGAGTTGTCATCAACGTGGGCTATCATTAAAATGTGTTATTTTACTGTTAATCCCACTTATTAGTAACTAGGGTCTCACTGCATAAAATGGGACCTATGCTAAAATAGCACGAGCTTGTGGTAAACTAACAGGCCTTCATGGTAGCCCATGTTGATAACTACACCCCAAAATTTCCAGGGAGTTCTGAATGAAACCTCCTGGAGCCACTCAACACATGTTGACAAATATCAGAATATATAAAATTACTACTACTACTTATCATTTCTATAGCGCTACTAGACGTACGCAGCGCTGTACACTTGAACATGAAGAGACAGTCCCTGCTCAACAGCGCTTACAATCTAATTAGGACAGACATACAGGACAAACAAGAGATAAGGGAATATTAAGGTAAGGATGATAAAATAAGGGTTCTGAACAAGTGAATAAGGGTTAGGAGTTAAAAGCAGCATCAAAAAGGTGGGCTTTTAGCTTAGATTTGAAGACGGCCAGAGATGGAGCTTGACGTACCGGCTCAGGAAGTCTATTCCAGGCATATGGTGCAGCAAGATAAAAGGAATGGAGTCTGGAGTTAGCAGTGGAAGAGAAGGGTGCAGATAAGAGAGATTTACCCAGTGAATGGAGTTCCCGGGGAGGATTGTAGGGAGAGATGAGAGTGGAGCGGTATTGAGGAGCTGCAGAGTGAATGCACTTATAGGTCAATAAGAGGAGTTTGAACTGTATGCGGAAACGGATAGGAAGCCAGTGAAGTTACTTGAGGAGAGGGCTAATATGAGCATAACGACCCTGGTGGAATATTAGTCGTGCAGCAGAATTTTGAACAGATTGAAGAGGAGAGAGATGGCTAAGTGGGAGACCTGTGAGAAGCAAGTTGCAATAGTCTAAGCGAGAGGTGATAAGAGCATGGATGAGGGTTCTGGTAGTGTGCTCAGAAAGGAAAGGGCAAATTTTGTTGATATTATAGAGAAAGAAACGACAGGTTTTAGCAGTCTGTTGAATATGTGCAGAGAAGGAGAGGGAGGAGTCGAAGATGACCCCAAGGTTACGAGCTGATGAGACAGGAAGGATGAGAGTGTTATCCACAGAAATAGAGCATGGGGGAGCAGACCTTGAATTTGGCCAATAATGATATTGCTTTGCCCCCTTCTTATCACTCCATCCCATCTCTCATTCCCCCCCCCCCCCCCCCCCCCCACATCCCCTGTTCCTGTGAGACTGTCATTGGAATGCTTTTATGTTTCACTTATATATTCTGATGCCTTTGAAAGATAATCAAAAAATGTATTAATTTAGTCCAATAAAAACATATCATCATTATTTTTTCTAAGTTTTGTTTTATTTCTATTTATTACCTTTTCTAAAGGAGACATATGCCTGTGTCTTTATAAAACTGCCTCCTAGAATAATACCAGGTAGCGAACAAATGCTCCCCCCACAGAGTTACACCTGCTCAGAAGCAGATGTAACAGTCCACAGGTACAAATCTTGCAACTCCATCCCAGATTCTCCCAAAAACAACCTCTGGGGAAAAATGATGTCCAACACAAAAGGAGTTTATTAAAGCATCTAGACTTCACATAAGTCGCGTTTCGGCCACACTGGCCTGCCTCAGGAGTCTTCAATAGGATGTCTTTAAACCTGCTGGCTATTCTTACAAATACCAATTATTGTCTCAAGTGGTTTATTTTGGCTTCACCATCTATGAACTATCAGTAAATTCCTTGATTTCCCGTCCATTCACACTTTTACTTATGCTTTTATCATTTCCCATATCGATTACTGTAACACTGTCTATGCAGGTATGTCTCAAACATGTCATCTTCAGACCCTTCAAAATTCAGCGGCACATTTGCTTTTCCTTGCTAAGAAGTCTCATCATATTTCTCCACTTTTTCTGCAATTACATTGGTTACCCACAGTATTTAGGTCTTGGTTCAAGATTCTCGTAATCACTCAAGGCTTTACACACTGTAATTCCCTTCTATCTCTTTTATTATCCCTTACACCCCTACCTGTTCCCTCTGTTCCCTTGATGCCAACTGCTTTGTTCTTCCCTTCCCAAGGTCTGTCCAGTATGAGTCTACCCACACCTCTGCCTCCTTCTTAGCACCCAAACTTTGGAACAACCTCTTCCCCACCTCCTCAGGTCAGACCTTTCCCTCCCACGCGTCAAAGCCCTACTTAAGACTCACTTTTTCAAAACTTGCCTTTAATGTCTCTTTGAATTGATCCCTCTGGCAGCAGAGGTCTGTCGCTGACAAAATGCTCAGTTCACCCACTATTTTAATTATGAAAGTTTTAGTTTTAGCATGTGTGCTTTCTTTGTATGCTTGTTTTCTTTCCTATAACCATTTGTAGTTCTTTTCTTTTTACCTTATTCTAATTTTCTACACTGCTTTGACCTTTTCTGCAAAAGCAGTACATCAACTAACAAATAAACATAAATATGCATACTGCCAGAGTACATAAGTACATAAGTAATGCCATACTGGGAAAAGACCAAGGGTCCATCGAGCCCAGCATCCTGTCCACGACAGCGGCCAATCCAGGCCAAGGGCACCTGGCAAGCTTCCAAACGTACAAACATTCTGTACTCAGTGCAATCAAGTGCAATCAAGCTGCCACATTGTAAAGCCACTTGTCATTAATTCCACGTGAATACTTGTAAAACCAATCCCAAGGGAACAGAACCCATTTATGCATGGATGTGACCACATGCACAAGTAATGACTAAAATACTGCCACTTCCATGTGTCCTTAGTGCCTCCAACTAGGCACCTTCTTATAAAATTACCCTCATATTGGCCAAATTCAGGGTCTGTAATTACAGGGTTCCAAAAGAAGCCCTGGTACTTGGCCCACTGCTAACTGTTATTGCAATAACAAGACTAGGCAAGCAGGAAGTCTTACTATGTAGAAAATAAAGCTTGTTAGGAGTCTGTACCAGCCTGAGAAATGTCACCTCCCCATTCTCCAAAAAATATTTTCTTCCCAAGTTCTTTCCTATTTCCTACACATATCAATCACGAGCAGGGCTTTGCTGAAAAGCCAACCAACAACGAGGTTTGTAACAATGTTTTGTAAATATCTGAAACGACAACGAACGATGGAGTTTGCAACAACGTTTTCCAGCACATGCCGTAGAATATGACAGAATAGTACTTGCTTTTACCATCTGGGCATGTCCTTCATCATAACACTACACGCATCTCAGACCGAACAGGAAAGCAATGGTAACACGCGGGGTAGTGCTAGCAGTATGCGTGGTACCACACGTGTTCTAGCAAGACCGGCCCTTTTACAAAGATAAGTACAATTGCTATCCAGGTTTTATAACGGACACACCACACTGAAAATACCCACCTAACTCAGAACCTGCAGTCCTGAGGTGAATACTCTGACCTGCTATTTTTCAATGTATACCCAAAACTGGAGACTGAATATAATTCAGACTTAGAACCCGTCTGTGGTGAATGCCATAACACTTCAAAGTGTAATCTCTTAATGTGTACAGAAAATTGACACTGAATGTAATCCCTCAGTGCGTAACCTTAACAGAACATTGATGCCGTTCAGTGCTATTAACTACTGCTGTGCTGATGTAACTACACTATACAAGTTCACGGTGCATTTCTTCAATGAATACCTCAAACTGCACACTGGTTTATGTAAGTACCCCAGCACAGAACTCCGTCCCGACAAATGCAACAGCTCTTGTCGCCACTATGTAGCTTAAGCCCTTTTGCTTGTAACCTGAGGTAAATGCCATAGACAACCTCGATGTGTACTCCTTCAATCACTAACCCGAAGTGAAAACGATTTGTTCCCATGACCTGATGTGTCCTGATGTAAATGCAATCAATAAGCCACATTATGCCAATGATATCTAATATGCTGATGTCAATACACAACAGAAAGGACATGTGCAATCCTTCAATGAGAACCAGAAACTGAAAACAGGTTTGAGAAATTGCCCAGGTGGAGAACGCGCCCTGCTATAAATTCATGCAGCCCTTTGATTCATAGCTGGATGCCCAGAGGTACATGCCAATCGACAACTTTGCTGTGTATCCCTTCCATGAATAATCAAAGCTGACAGCATGTTGAACCCTTCTGGCCTGTTGTAAATGTAATAAAACAACCTCCTAGAGAAAAGGTCTACCTCGAGTTTTCAATCCAAAAAGTTGGATCGGAGAAATCCATCCCGATTAAGTGGATAAATGACGTCTGCAAAAGTCAATAAATGTCGTCTTCAAAAGTGATTCTCAACACCTTTGCTTCTTAGTCTAATGTCTTGCGGCAATGCCATAGGATTACAATGCTTTTCTTTTCGTGAACACACAGAGAGGAAGCAATTTGTAGAGAATGGGAAATTATTTTGAGCAAACCGAGACCTAATGTCCTAAAGTAAAAAGGATGAGCAGACAGAACAGAAAGCTGGTTAGTGGGAATACCCCGAGGAAAAGATGCATTCTGATGTGAGTGAATAAACTACTCCAGCCCTGATTAGGGTTTCTTAAGCACTCTAGGTGTCTTAAGCCCTTCGTTCATAACTTAATGCCATGGGACAACTGCAACAGACAACTGCAATGTGTATTCTTTCAATCAATATCCGGGACTGAAAACCGGTTTGTGAATGTGAAACTCGATATCCTGATGTACATGCAATAAACCAGCCAGTTCATCGACATAAAACTAATGTGCTGATGTACATAACTTACAGAAACTCAGCGTGTAATTAATCAATGACAACCCGAGACTGCAAACTGGTTTTGAGCCAGTACCCTGGTGGAGAACTCTGTCATGATATAAGTGCAACAGTTATTACATAATTAAAGTAGCTCAGGCCCTTGGTTCCTAGCCTGATGCCCTGAGGTAAATGTCAATAGACAACTACACTGTATACTCCCGTCCATGAATAATGCAAAATGAAAGGAAAGCAGGCTGAAACGTGGCATCTTGCTGCAAATGCTATGACACAACCTCCGTGTATGCTGTAACTCCCTAAAGCCTAGTGTAAATACATCAAAATACTTCCATGTGCTGTTCTTTGTTGGACAGGCAGCACAGAAATATTTCGGGTTTTCTAGTCTGCCTCAACCTGAGCAGTTCAGGGCACATTACAATTAAGAAAACCCAGATCAGAAAATCTGGGATTAGTCCACATGCAGTAAGAAGTTTTCAAGATTTTCCTAAAACATGTATAGTGTTGGAAAGAGCTTAATGATAAAGGAAGAGACATTCCAACATTCAGGGAATTGATATTCCAATCAGGATGTAAGATGTTTAAGTGATTTCAGTTAAAAATGTCTGGAAAACGTAGTTTCAATTGGTTACAAGTGGCATATCGGGAAGCAGCATCCCATAATAATAACGCTAGATCTAACATATAACTGGGAGAATTCCCATAAAGAATTTTGAAGACCGTAGCATTCAATTTAAGTTGTATACAGGATAAGATCGGTAACCAGTGTAACTGCAAATAGCAGCTTCGAACAGATTAATATTTTGATAATCCAAAAATTAATCTGCTGTATTTTGCATTACTTGTAGACGGTCGATCAGTATCTTGGTACAGCAAATCAAAATGAGATTATAGTAATCGAACTGCGACGATACTAAGGATTGAACCAATATTTCCTTACTGCCCTTAACTTCCAAACTATAGCAAATTTTCTTCATACTTAAATCTGGTGTGCAGACAGCACAAAAATCATGCACTCTGATGTGAATGAAAACCCCCCGATTAAGCTTAAGCCTTTGCTTCTGAGCCCTTACAACCTGCAGCAGGTACCTGCCCTGCAGGAGGGCCTCTCTCATGTGTGATGCAGGAAGTTTCTGTATAGTCGGAAAATGCTCATGAAGAACACACGAACGGGACTTCGTAAGATTAGTCCACATTCAGTAAGGCATGAATTTCTCCATCTCGACATATGCTATTAATGCCAACCTCATCTAGAATGCTAATATGGAGGAAGGAGGGGAAAAAGAGCTGGCTTTTTTTGGGAATAACCATAATGAATATGTATGAGATATCAAGCCAGCTCTTTCTCCCCTTCCTTCCTTCTTCCTTCCCCATTCTATCCAGCGCCTCCCCCAAAACAGACAATGGTAAAACATGGCCCAGCGTGTGCCAAAAACATGCACCCACACTACTGCAGGCCACTTAAGGACCCCATAGTGCGTAACTGCAAGGGGCGGAGTATAGGAGGTGCATGGGTATGTCTTCACCTTATAGACAGAATACTATAAATTACATGGTGCTCTTAGGTGCACCCAATTTCACTAGTCAGCCCTGGCCTAAATTTAAAATCTGTGTAAAAATCAACTGGAAGAAAAGACCTCAAAAGTCATTAGTGTTGAAGCGAAAACGTCACAGAAACCTTTCAAGCACAACAGATGATCATTTCATCACTGGCCAAAAACCTCCAATAATATTTTACACTTTTTCTTATAATTTTCAATAATATATTTATGATTTTCTTTGTGTGTACTTTAAATGCAGTATGCAGTGCAAATCATAAACTTTCATATCAGCTTTTCATAACGTGAATATCAAATAGCACTTAGCTTTAAATTTCTGAACTCCCAACAGGGACCCGTTTTGCCCACTGGCTTTCCAAAGGGAGACTTTATAGCAGCGTGCCCATAAATCAGCTGTTGCCCACAGGTTTGCTGTGTTTTTAGTGAACGGCAACAGCTGCGCTGGGGAGTGGAAACAGCACTTCCACTCCAGCAGCGAACAGGCGAGTGAGCGGGGGTTGTAAAAGCAGCAAGCAGGCACGCTCGTCTCCGTCCGCTTCCCTGCCCTCTCAGCGTACCGCCTGCCTGAAAGGAAATGACATCAGAGGAAGGCAGGACGCAGAGAGGGCAGGGAAGCGGACGGAGACAAGCGTGCCTGCTTGCTGCTTTTACTACTGGCGCCCCGCCCGCCAGTTCGCCAAAGCGACTTCGGGTAAGTCGGCGTCGTTTGGGGGCCCCCCCAGTCTACGCCCATGGAGTAAGATTTAACAGAGGACCTGTATGTGATTACTGTCTATGCAGTTTCTATTAGGTGGACTATGTAGACAACGCAAAGACCGCCTCACTTACTACATTCAAAATGGGGTTCGGGGCGGTGCATACCATGTTGCTCAGGGCAAAGGTGGGTAAGTGACTCGCCCCCTGGTAATTGCTTCATAGGCGTACGTTTCATTTCCCATGTGCAGTCTTGCTTTTTGTGGCTTTCTTAAACTGCTGTCTATTATGTATGTACTAATACTTCTGGTAGATTCACGACTGTGTAGTGTATACCTGTCTCACTGCCTTTCTCCCGTCTGCCACTGACAATCTACTGGGCCAGCTAATAGTATGCTGCAGAACTAGCAGACAATCCAAAGCTCGTTGATTACTGCCTGTTGACTCACTGTGTATGAGGGGAGGCTTGATTTGTGCTTTCTTGCCATGTTCCTACCTCCAGGAGCACTTAGGAATCATGTCTGCATGTTGACACTGAGAGGTGATTGGGCAGTGCTTCTTGTGCTCAGGCTGTGTTGCTGTGCCTGGATCGACTGTCCGGGAGTGCTTAGCTGGTGCTGCTTCTGCAGCTGGAAGCATGTCTGTAAAAGAACACTAAAGAAAACCTTTATCGGTAGTATCTTCCGTTACCGTACATAAATTTTGCATATTATTTGTATTTTATATGTATACTCCCCAAATAGTTTACAGCTGCTATCACAAAATCTTATATAGTTTTAACCTGATTGATATGTTGGAACCATTGGATAGTTTATTCCTAGTATCATCGCAACAGAATAGTCATTTGTCCTCCACCTGTGCCCTTTTAAAGAGGAGGTCACATCTGACCTTAACAAAATGGCTGCCAGATTGTACCAAGCACATACAGTCAAATCCAGCCTTGCCAAGATGGCCGCTAGCCCCATACAACCTTCTGTAGATGCATGCAACAACCGTTTCCACTACTGATGCCTCCCTCTCACATTGAAACTATCACCAACCAGCGGCCATACCATTGCCTGAAGCACTTCGGAAGATGCTGATTGCCGGGCAATCCAACTAACGATGCCTGCGCTCTTCACACCTTCCATGCCAGGCAGCACGATCCCCAAACTTCTCTTTCTTTTTAAGTAATGTTCCCACTACAATGCCTGACACACTTTATGAAGCCCAACGAAATCAACTCCCTTCCATGTCCTGACTGTACACGTACCATCCATTGTATGAAACAGAATAGAATGAAAATGATCTTTGCCTGCCTACTGGCAACGCTTTCTGAAGATAGATAGATAGATATCTCATGAGATAGGACAAATAAAAACAAATCTTGCCTGTCAATTGGCAATACAAACTCTCAGCCTCCATAACACCAACCATGTAAGCAGGAAATGACATCCCATACCATCATCAGGAAAACCAGAGTCGAGGTTAATGCCCAAAACCAATATGGCTGTCACCCTCAAAACCATGCTGCTGCTGCCACCCACAGCACTGGCAAACGTTGCACAGACTGCACAGTTCTGAGAGGCTCCAAATCCCAACCGTCCGGAATGCCCCCCCCCCCAATGCCCCTCTGTCGCATGCATGCAAGAAATGCCCATGCACCGGAAATGCTCCAAACAGAAAGCGCCGCAAAATGGTGCATGCACCATCGTAAAACATCCTTCACACCACTAGCACAGTACCACGCTCATCACTGCCAACACCTACCTGTCACCAGGACCTTAAGGTAGCCTGCAAAGAAACACCGTACCATCGGCACACCCAGGTTACAAACGCCTGAACTCTGCATCCGAATCTGGGAGCACAAAAACGTCTGAGTTTGGTGCACGTCCAACAACAGGAAGGGCGCCCAAGGGTAACAGGAATGAGAAGCTGAAAAATGCCCCACTAGAAAAAGAAGTCACTGAGTTGTTGGAGTGGCAGGCAAAATGGCAATTGGACCCTTACAAACCCCCTTCTTCATGCTCCTGGTGGCCATGCCCTTTAACCCGCCTCTTGGACTTCCCCTTTCTAACTACAGATACCCCCTCCCCCTGTGCCTTTGCCTACCTTCTATTTCCTATCCTTAATCTTGCCTGACTAGACCCTCTTATGTCCTCTTCCAAAAGTCTCCTACCCTTCTTTTCTAACCTGTCTACTACTCCCCACTCTCAGAACCCTTTTCCTAGCCATGCCGGGCCGCTGCCCATTTGTGTGCCTGACCCAACCCCACTAAGCTGCTAAGTCAGCTTCTAATTACTTTGTTCCCAATCTCATAGACTGGCATTCTAAGCTTGCTCAACATGACAACCTGTAGACAGTGTAGATATTAGAATTCTTCAATACGAGATGCTGTACTTAAGAGCAAATGCATATTTTCAAGGAACGGCAGGATTTATATCAGGCCGTAGAACTGTGGAAATCCTATCAGTTTGTGTTGCCATGGGGATATTAGAGCATGGTTCTCTGTTCACATTTTCTGGCAGCATCTCCAGGCAGTTCCTGCCATTTCATGTCCAGGCCAGCAGATGGAAGCCCTTTCTCCTTGCTTGTGACTATATTACAGTTCTTTTACTATAACTTCAGTGTAGGCAAAGGAATCTTGTTCCCCCTAGCATAGTGCTTACAAGCTTTATATTGCTGCGACTCCATTTTAGCTGTGAAATTCATGCACATGACCTCCAGTCCTACCTTACCACCTGTGTCGCTGTTCCTAGCCCTTGTGTAGCATCAGCTGCAATGCTGTCATAAACCTTGCCACCCGTTGAGATGGCACAAGCCTAGTTACAGCAGGTCATCCATACAAGGCAAAGGCTGGTTACTTCCCCCCCCCCCCCCCCCGTCATCAACATGACTCTAAATGTGTACTTTGCAACCTCATTTGGAGTCAGGTCCTGCAGTTTTGGAAGTGCTGCCCTTCCACATATGTGCAGGAAGGGATATGAATGAAAAAAAGCACTAAAAGAGAAGGGAAGAAGAATGGGGAGCAGGGAATTAAAATGTATATGATATCTGGAGGAGAACAATGGGTTTACTGGGGAAGGAGAGACTGGCAAAAGTATACGAGTACCTAGAAGAGTGGATGCAAGAAGAACAAATGTTGGGGATAGGGTTCACATAGAGGGGCATAATCGAACAGAAACGCCTATCTCTATGGGCGTTTATCTCCGAGAACGGGTCCGTGAAAGGGCGGACCCAAGCGTATTTTCGAAAAAATTAGACGTCCATGTTTTATTCGCCAAGTTGTGAGCTGGGCGTTTTTGCTTTTCAGCGATAATGGACAATGAAATCGCCCAGCTCAAAAACGAATAAATCCAAGGCATTTGTTCGTGGGAGGGGCCAGGAGTCGTAGTGCACTGGTCCCCCTAACATGCCAGGACACCAACCAGGCACCCTAGGGGGCACTTTTACAAAAACAGAACAAAAGGTAAAAGAGCTCCCAGGTGCATAGCACCCTTCCCTTGTGTGTAGAGCCCCCCAAATCCCCCTCAAAACCCACTGCCCACAAGTCTACACCATTACTATAGCCCTAAGGAGTGAAGGGGGGCACCTACATGTGGGTACAGTGGGTTCGGGGGGGGGTTGGACGACTAAGCATTAAGCAGCACAATTGTAACAGGTAGGGGGGGGGATGGGCCTGGGTCCACCTGCCTGAAGTCCACTGCACCCCCTAACAACTGCTCCAGGGACCTGCATACTGCTGCCAGGGAGGTGGGTATGACATTTGAGGGTCAAAATAAAAAGTTGTGAAACATCATTTTTTGTGGTGGGAGGGGGTTTATGACCACTGGGGGAGTCAGGGGAGGTCATCCCCGATTCCCTCCAGTGGTCATCTGGTCATTTAGGGCACTTTTTGGGGCCTTATTCGTGAAAAAACAGGGTCCAGGAAAAGTGCCCTAAATTCTAGCTAAAAACGCATACT
Organism: Microcaecilia unicolor; assembly: GCF_901765095.1. Classification (NCBI taxonomy): domain Eukaryota; kingdom Metazoa; phylum Chordata; class Amphibia; order Gymnophiona; family Siphonopidae; genus Microcaecilia; species Microcaecilia unicolor. The sequence continues at coordinate 423,237,485 of NC_044032.1, forward strand.
TTTGTCCCATTATCTGTGAAATGCGCCCATCTCTGTTCGGCAGATAACCACGCCCCAGTTCCGCCTTCGCCACACCTCTGACACGCCCCCATCAACTTTGTCCGCATCCGCGACGGAGTGCAGTTGAAAACGTCCAAAATCGGCTTTCGATTATACCGCTTTATTCGTTTTTGTGAGATAAACGCCCATCTCCCGATTTAGGTCGGAACTTGGGCGTTTTTCTCGTTCGATTATAAGCTGGATAGTGTTACACATCTACATGGGAAATTCTATAGTTTAGTGCCCATAGGGGCCCTTTTAATAAGCCGCGTAAGCGTCTATGCGGCCCCAATGCGTGCCAAAATGGAGTTACCGCCAGACTACCGCGTGGCTCTTGCGGTAATTTCATTTTTGTAGCACGTCCGATACGCGTGTCTGAAAAATATTTTTTTTTTTTTCGGGTGCACACCAAGTGGCATTTGGCACATGTAGGTCATTACCACCCGGTTACCGCACGAGTCTTTACTGGCAGATCAATGGCTGGCGGTAAGGTCTCAGACCCAAAATGGACGTGCAGCAAAAAACCACAAACAAACAAAAGGCCTTTTTTAAACGTACGCTAAAAAATGGATCGGCACGGGTCCAAAACCCGCGCCTACACTACCGCAAGCCATTTTTCAGCGCGCCTTTGTAAAAGGACCCCCATAGTTATGGCGCACTGATGCCATGGGCTGAGCAGAAATTCTATAACGGCCTTTGTGCGCCAAGATGACATTATAGAATACTAAATGTAAACTTGAATTGGCAAGTGAATGGCAGGTGTAAATGGGCGTACCTAACTGCACCATGCAACTTACAGTATTCTATAAGTGGAGGCACACTCATGCCCCTCCCATGCTCTACCCACACGTATGCCCCCTTGCAGTTATGTGCTAAGGCACTTACGTTCTACTTATAGAATAGTGAGTCGTGCAATTATGTGTTTAAGTGCTAACTTTCTCAGCACTTACACGTACAAGGCATCTGTAGTGATGAAACAAACGTAGTTTATCCCTTTATATCTGAGTAGGTGTGGAAGCGACAGTAACAGTAGTGAAACAAGGAAAAAAAAGGATGAATTTTGGGAGATGGAGAGAGATACCAAGTATGAGAGAAATACTGAGGATGATGAGAACATGAATAGAAAATATATGTATGTCAAATAAAATAATATAAAATAAAAAAAATAAGCTCTGGATAGAAAAAAAAAAACAAGAAAAAAACACTTTTTTTTCTATCCCCCTCCCTAATAAAAAGAAAAAAAAAAAGAAATGCATGACAGAGGACAAAAGATATTTTGAAAGCAAAGGTTTGAAAATAAAGTTTTTAAGTACAATTTTAAAGTAATTGTATAGGAATGGTTCTAGCTTTTACCCTTTAATCTAGAACACAATTTAGCTTTTACTAGCAAGGCCCAGAAGTCTTAACCTCAATCAGAATTTATATTATAAAAAAAAGTAATAAAAAAGAAATCAATCATCCTATCAAGGCAACTCAAACATATGGCTCTCTATCAAGTCTCAGGCTCAGCTATAAAAGCTGAACCAAATGAAGCTCACAGAACACCTATCTCCATTCTTTTAGTCTAGCACTCAGTGGCTTATACTGAGACACTGCCTCAACTTATAACATTTTCTATGTAGAACAGAGAGTATGCATTAAAAAAAAATAAGCAGTTGGAGGGAAAAAAAACCCCAGCCTAGTATTAATCTGGACCTGCAAAGGAGGAAATTGAATTTGATTTTCAAAGCAACACTTTCTAGTTGTTAGGTTGATTAACTACAGACATTTCAACCCTACAAACGGAAGAAACACATCATCATTGGTCATGTGTAAAAAATCACAACAATGGCCAGGTTTATGAGCAGACATACAAGGTGGTAGCTGATGTGGCGAAGTAAAATAATCACCCTAACAGAACTGCGAGCATCCAATAGCAGTCCAGTAGTTTACTGGTTTATACTTTTATATGTTGAGTGGAAGCCCTAACATGGTTTCTCTGCTCATTGTTCACTACAGCAGACAGTGCAACTTAAGTTGCTCTTAGTTTTGAAGTAAGAGAAGAGTAAGCTATGGGGTCCTTTTACTAAGGTGCGCTAAATGCCCACAGGAATATAATGGGCAACTTATTTAGCACATGCTAACATTAGCACACCTTAGTAAAAGGACCCCTAAGTAAGGAATTGACACAGTATGTACCAACAGACAAAATGTACCAACAGACAAGCAGCTTCCTGTACTGTGACTCTCTATAATGCTACAGAGATCCTTTAACAACAAATGGTTTGGGAGCCAATAAATTTGTTACAAAAGACAGTTATATAACTGAACTTGGCAGTTCTAATACCAATCATGCAACGTGCCCTTTGCAAGAACGTGTCTTCCGGGTGGTTGCAGCCAAGTCCTAGATGTAAGGTGGTTGTTATGAAGGAGGAACAGTGCATATATCCAAAATGTCTAAGAACTGCAAGGGTATGCTACTGAATACGAGCCAGGTGGGAAAGGAATAATGACTGTGCACTTACCGAGCAGGTAAAAGTGAACCAGGAAGAGGAGAAAGAGAGAGGAAGAGGAAATGAGGAGAGTCTGAATGGAGGGCAAAGCAGTTAGCTTGATGCAAAGCAGACACTTGGAAGAACTGGTTCTGCCCAGGCTGAGGTCTGAAACATCAGACAACCTGGCTGTTGTTCTTGAGGTAGGTGGTCAAAGGTTGCCCTCTCACCTAAGTAAATTTTAGTCAGAAGCAGGTCTTAAACTATCAAATCAAGGAGGAGATCCAGGGAACTTTCAAAAAGTATTCCCATAAAAGCATATTTTAATGTAGCTTCTAAAAGTGTTTACCAAGAAAAAAAAAAAGGAGTAGGAATTGGATCCCACAAGCAGATTAGATTGATTTAGCGTTTGTTTGTTCTCTTCCAGTTCTTGGAAATAAAAAGGGAACCTTCACATAATGAACTATTTACACAAAGACATATCACTACACCAGAAAATTCATTCTGTCCAGTCAGTGCCTGCATGATTAGTTCAAGTTCATTTATGGGTAAGGAATCCTTGTGAAGAGAAGATATATTATCTGTTTCTGAAATCCTTATCTTGTGAAGTTTTGGAAATGATCAGCGGCACTAAGACTACTTATTGCTCAAAGATAGCCTGCATCAGTGAACCATTGCTTAGTTCTCCTATCAAAGCAGCAAAGTCAGTTTTCAAAGTCATTTGTCCTGGTAGAAAGCCATTTATCCAGGTAAACTTACAGAAATGATGTGGTGGCAGCAGCCTGAAAAACTTGTCCTCTTGGCCCAGCTAAAATCATACATAAACTTTTCATGTGCTAATTCCAGGGGCATGTTCAGATCTATGGATTAAAACACTACATGCAGGGGAAAAGTATACGGGCAATTTTTTGCACGTATTATTTTATGTCACACAATTTTCAAACAAAAACAATTTGGCTGGTTTCTCTTAGAAAGTAGGTTGGGTAATGCTTTGGACTTTGATTTATCTTGGAAATTTGAAAAATGACCCCAGTACATACACAAGACACCCAAAAAAAAGCTTTATTTGCCTAAACTAGAGAAAATGATGGGGGAAAAATAGAGATAGGTGTCAAAAGTTCTTACTCTCACAATGCTGTTATCCATAATTCTTCTTGATCCTGAAGCATAACAATGAAATCCACCATCCCACATATTTGCTCCAGTTAGAAGGATCAAAGGTAAACCGGGCCCGAAGTTACACCACTTATAAAACGTTCATAAGTGGGAGCACCTAAATGCAGCCCGAACAAATGAACTTGGAGTATTCTGTAAATTATGTGAAAAATGGAAGATTTACACATGCTCCACCTCTGTGTACACCCCCTTGCAAATATGCACTATAGAAGTTAAGTAGGTATTCACAAAATAATGCCTAGGTACCCTGCTAACATTTATATGGGTATGTGTATATATACGCACTTAAATGCTAGTAATTCCTGATATTTACGCACATAACACGCAGACACCTAGATTAGAGAATTGCCTTCTTTATGTCCGCTGTATGCACAGAGGTTGCCATGCTTATGTCAAACACTGGGAGACAATCCAGGAATTAAATGGAATCAGAAATCTGTTATCTGCTGTTTGCACTACATTATCCAACACTTCCACTGGCAAAAACGTTACTGCAGATATCAGAACATACGGCACTCCAAAGGAACACAACTTTTCAAGTTCTGTTACAGGATTCTCATTTTGTGCCTTGAAGAACGACAGGTTAAAGGAGAAATCATTCATTAATCAGTAGGAGTCAAATTGTCTCCTGTACTTCTGTCATTTGCTCATTTGCTCTACTGCCTACGTAGTGAATGGGGAAGCTCTAGGTGAATGTGTGAATTTGTTAAAATGGAAAAGATTCTAAGTTAGGGAGGATTCCCATGTAAAAGTAGTGGAGGAGTGGCCTAGTGGTTAGGGTGGTGGACTTTGGTCCTGGGGAACTGAGGAACTGAGTTTGATTCCCACTTCAGGCACAGGCAGCTCCTTGTGACTCTGGGCAAGTCACTTAACCCTCCATTGCCCCATGTAAGTCGCATTGAGCCTGCCATGAGTGGGAAAGCGCGGGGTACAAATGTAACAAAAAAAAAGGTCATTATTGATTGAATTGGCTGCCTATCCCCAAGGTCTGGTGCAGAGTATAAGGGGGATTATGAGTCAACACCATCCAAGAATTTGGGGAAGCTGTATAGAAGCTGTTGCTCTCCAGGCTCCAAGGGGCTGAGAGATGGCCTTGGGCTGTGCTCTCAGAGTCCAGGAAGAAGCTGCTTCTCTGTCCCACTGAAGTAAGGTACTCATTTTCCTTTTTGCTGAAAGGCTTAAAACTCAGCAGTCTAGTGAGTTGAGGAGGTGTTTTTCTCATGTCGCTGAGACAGGGAGACCTCTTTGTAAGAAAAGGATCCAATAGGTTTACAAAGAGGGCTCTGTCAGGCTAGAGGCCTGAAAAGAAGACCACAGAGTCCCTGTATTCCTGCAGCTACTCAATTTAATTTAATGCATACATGTACAGCCTGCCACTTTGAGATTGGGGTGTACATAATATGCAGCAAACTCTCCTAATTCCCTCTCAAATTCAATCCACACCTGCCCTTAAAAAAGAAAAAAAATTCAACAATTACAACATTTCCTGAAATAACCGATCAGCAGCTGACAACAAATTTTGCATGGATTTGAAATTTGTTCTTCTCTAACTGTACAGTTGTCTGGAGATTTGCACTGTGTGCAGCTATATACTTATTCTTCAATATGCTGGATTTTTCTTGTGTTTTTACTGATTTTTACTTCAGTAAATTTAAAGCCCTGTTTACTAAGGTGTGCTAGAGTTTCTAGTGTGTGTTAAGTGCTAGAAACACCCATATATTCCTATGGGTGTCTTTAGTGTTAGCTCGTGCTAATTTTTAGCGCAGGCTAAAAAAAAACACTAGCGCGCCTATAGCACGGCTTAGTAAGCACAGCCCTTAAATTTTCTGTATGGGAACAACATGCTGTGATATTTCTGTGAAGCACATAAGCCAGTGATTTGCTAGGGCCTCACAGTATATGCAGTTTCCCATCCCAAAATCTATGTTTTAGCTACTGCAGCTGTTGGTTGTTCCTTGCACAATGCAGATTCTATTCCTCCACTCCATTCCATTTTGAAGAGAATACCCTAGAAAAGTTGTTACATTTCATTTTACAGCCCTGTTGTGGTATAGACAGGTACAGTTCACTCTGGTGAGTAGAGTTAAGGGTTATATTGATTAATTAGAAAAAGAATAAACACGGCCTACAAAAGGTTGTCTGCAATAGGGTATCATTCCAATAATTTGGGGTTACTCTTGGCATTGATCTCAGCACACAAAGTAAAAGTGCAGAGACATTTCCGTGTCAAATCACTCTAATATTGAGTGACTGATCTAGTATGAAGGTGGAATTATGGACTACCTCACTCTTAACTTACTGTACTTAAATGTAAGATTTGTAAGATAAACATGCTTCATTTACTATTTGAGCTTATTTTAGACAATAGCCAGATACGGTCCAGTTAGATGTTTTGATTATATACTGACTCAGAATTGGGGAAAAGAGAAAGTTGCTGTGGCCATTTTCAAAAAGACTCCTTGTCCAGTCACAGAGTGGAGATTAAACAATATGGTGGCTTTGAACGTATGCTACTTAAAATAAACCTGAAGAAGTCTATTTCAAATGCATCCCTGGTGTTCCTCCCTAGTCTTAAGAATTATAATGTTCAAGCCTCTGTAATGCAGCTGTCATGCTTACTTTAGAGGCAGGAACCCTAAGCCTAACTTATTTTGAAACCAACCCATGTACGGGTAGCAGGTCACATCACTGATCCTTTGTTTGGGTCTTCTACGGTTGGAGTTTCGCCTCCAAAATTCACTCATTCTCGTGGTCTCAACTTTATGGGGAAAATTTTATAATTGTGCACTCAGGTAAAAAGTGCGCACACATGGTTTCTCTGTTTGGACTTGGCCAGCTTTTGAAATCAACAATATACATGTACTGAAGCTGTGAAAATTATCACCAGGAACTATGCGCACCCATGCTCTTTGGCATGCACAAATTTTAAATGTTAATTTATGGAGACATGCTTACATTTGAAGTGAAAATCTCACCCCCATCGATGCCTCCAAACAGACCAGATAAGCTTAAATGCATACAAGTTGTACATGCAGAAGTTTATCACATATCAGGCAGGTTTCTATAAAAGTCCCATTTTCACAAGTAAAACTTGAAAATGGCTCTCTCTATGACTATGGTGATTCTAAAAGAAAATATCTGAGGGTAAGATATTCTGATTCTGTAGCCTTTTCCTTCTAACATCTACAATTACATCCAAATACAGCAGCTAAACTACTCTTTGGGGCAGGTACATATAATAATGCTACCTCTTTCCTTGCAACCATTTATTGGTTCACAGGCACTCAAAAAATTAGGTATGAGATCCTCCTTCTGCTGCTGCTCAGGACTGGACACCAACTGTTACGCCTATCAAGTATTAAAGAATATTTGTTTAAAACATAGAATTGTGGCATACACCGGGGAAGCTATAAGCCAGGTTTGGATTCCATCCAGCTCATTGACCCAGAAGAATAAAAGCATTTTGACCAAAATATGTTTCTGAACCCCGCCCTCCTGACTTGTCTCACTAAAGAGGTATGCCTTTTGTTTATCCTCTGTCAAAACATCCTAGACAAATTAGAACATGAGAAAGAACCTCTATCAACACCAGTTCTAGGTGTAAGCTCACTGGTAACCCATTCTGAAGCCTGAGGACAAACTATCTAGGGTCAGCTTAACCACTGGACCAGGTGAGGCTTTGGCCCAGGGCGCTAGCGATTAAGGGTGCCAAAATACCCAGCCTCTGACCTTACCTGGTCTACAGGTTAGCATTCCTCCTGCACACAATATGGTCCCCTTCTCTCTTCCCCCTCCCCTCAGGTTTGACAATGCTCACTCACATCTCTCACTCCCCCGCGGTCCTATAAAGTTTACATCAGTCGCCAGTGGCAGCAGCAGCACTATGACAGGCTGCTTTTGGCCAGCCCCTGGGAGGGAAGGCACAATGCTGGATCCGCGGGTACGAGAACAGACAGACTGAACCAGTGTGGGAAGGAGAGATGCCAGCTCGAAGGAGAAAGAGATGATGCACCCATCGGGGGAGGGGCAGGAGAGAGAGAGAGAGGGGAACAGGACGCGATGTGATTGGGGAGGGGGGAGCCGGAACCTAAAACTATCTGTTGCATGAAGAGATTAAAGGTATGCTTTTTATAGAACAGGTTTAATGAGTTCTTCAGGAAGTCCTAGGGCAGGCTTGACCAAGTTCAGTTCTTGGGGGTGGCAAACAAGACAATTCTCAGGACATTCCTAATGAATATATATGAGGGAGATTTGCATACAATGGAGGTATGAGCAGGCAAATCTCTCTCATACATATCCATAAGGGATATCTGAAAAACTGGTTTGTTTGCAGCCCTTGAAGACTGAACTTGGGCAAGCCCACTCTAGGGTATCCTCATCACACTAAAGCAGGGGTTCTCAACCCAGTCCTCAGGACACACCAAGCCAGTCAGATTTTCAGTATACCCACAATGAATATGCATGAGATACATTTGCATACAATGGAGGCAGTGCATTCAAGTTTATCTCACACATATTCATTGTGGATACCTTGAAAACCAGACTGGCTTGGTGTGTCATGATGGTCAGATTGAGAACCCTTGCAGTAAAGCATGATGGTAAGAGACTGTATTTAGCATGGTCCGATTTCTAGCAGAAAGCATTTGCAATACTGGTCTAAGTAGATTAGTCAGCTCTTTAATTCACAATGCAGCATTCCATGGTCTAGCTCACAATTTACTATATTGGAGTACTAGATAAGGTTATTTTTCCATGGTACACATTTGTAACATGTGGGGCTACATCATAGCATTTTGCCAGAAAAACTGTTTGAAAGACGCAGATTTGGAAATTTGTTGATTTAATCTCTGTATGTTGCTGCAGATAATATTGCTTTATTTTTTATTGCATGTATAATCTTTTGCAGTGCTGCTTGTTCATAACAACTTCAACTTAATTTATGTTCAGTGGTCATGCATGTTTGTTTTCGAAGTGTTGTATGTTGCCTACAGCAGCTGTTGTTGATGCTCACAATTTTTTCAGTTATGTACATTTGTGCATTTTGGAACATTGTAGCAAAACGTTTTTTATATACTGCAGGCAAAAAATGAAATGATTAGAAGTCTGGATTTTACTTCCACTGAAAGCAATGGTAGTAAAACCAGGACTGGCTCAATCTGTCCTCCTTTTCCTGGAGCCACATGGTAACCCTACTTAGGGCTGCACAATACACCTATCAAAAAACAAGATATGAATCCCAACTAATCCCAGAGTTATTTATACAGCGCAAGTTAAATAGCAAACAACTGGCTCAAGCTAATGTTTCATAAGAAATGAACTGATGAAACATTAAGGGTGGGGGAGTTATCAATGTGAGCTACCATTAAAACTTGTTATTTTCCACTAATATGTCATTTTACCACAGGTTCCATTTTATGCAATGAGACTACTTACTAACAACATGGGAATAACAGTAAAATAATACATCTTTAACAGTACTACTACTTACTACTTAACATTTCTAAAACACTACTAGTGTTACGCAGCACTGTACAATTTAACAAAGAAGGCCAGTCCCTGCTCATAGGAGCTTACAATCTAAAGGCCAAAATGTGTAGTCAATCAAGTTGGGGCAGCAGTTTAGATTTCCTAAATAGAGGTGACATGGTTAGGTGCCGAAGGCGACACTGAAGAGGTGGGCTTTGAGCAAGGATTTGAAGATGGTTGATAACTTCCCCCTTACTTAAAGAAAAATGAAAATGTTTCTGGAATTTGAAATCGCTGCTATATGTAATAAAAGTGAGCCAACTGCAGGGCAATAAATAAAACCTGATGAGGTTGGCTCTTGGGCACTGGTGGAATGAGGCAATATGACATCACAATATCTGCTCTGGCTACCAGAGACAAACTCTTCACATTAAAGGGGGAAAGTTATCAACGTTGACTACTGTTAAGATGTGTTGTATTAACACAATCTTGTGCTACTTTAGCACAGTTCCCATTTTATAAGCAATGAGACCCAGTTACTAATAATTTAGGATTACAGTAAAATAACACATCTTAATGGTAGCCAACGCTGATAACTACAGCATTACCTCATGTTATTGTAGCACAGGTCTCACCTCATGTTATTGTAGGCCCAAAAAACAAAATGGCCATGCAGTAAGATCACACTTACCATGCAGCCATTCACGCGGGGGGGGGGGGGGGGGGGAGCACTTACTGCCACCCACTGAAGTGGCAGAAAGGGCTGCCTTGCTAACCCGGTGGTAACCAATTACCGCCAGGAAATGCCACATGCTGCGGGTAGAACTACACCAGTGGTAGCTCCGGACTGCCTCGCGGCAAGCCCGCTGTGGACCTATGCCCCTAAGCCATAATTGAAAATCTCTTTTCTATTTTGTCCAAATTCTTTACCTTTCTAAAAAACGTATTCCACTTCTTTTTGGAAATAAAAAGGTGTGTGTCATTATTATTTTAATCTGCTCTTCGGCAGCTAGCACTGGATTCATGCTTTATCTTCTATCAGAATAACGTTTGCATAGAAGTTGGCCAGAGAGTAACCTTTATTTGAATTGGAGACTGCAGAAAAGTAAAAGTTTTCAAAAACTAAGGAGCCCTTTTACAGAGCAGCAGTAAAGCCCAATGCGGGCTTGCCACTCATTCTTCCAGGACTACCGCCAGCCCAACGCGGTCACAGGCAGCACTCCCGCCCCAAGAGCACACCATTTCCGTGGAAAAGAAAACTTCTGGAAACGGGTTGCGCAGAGATAACCCGGCAATAATGGCCATGCGGCCATTTCCGTGGAAAAGAAAACTTCTGGAAACGGGTTGCGCAGAGATAACCCGGCAATAATGGCCATGCGGTAAAAGTTCTTGTACCACATGGCCATATGTGTCTGCAGTAAAAAGGGCCCTGGCGCATGGGAAAAATGACCCCCCACCCCACAGCTTGGTAAAAGGTACCCTAAGGTCATTGGGAAATGAATTAAAAATCATGAAAAAAAAAAAAACCTTAAGAAGGTTTTAAATTGTACACTGGCCTGATGGGCCAAGTGGAGCACCATCCCACAGGTGATCCTTGTTCCCGATTGAGATCCAGCTTGTACTCAAGCAGGAGTGCAATATCTACAGAAGCAATGATCACAGCCTAACATATTCCCTTCTTACTGAGGGAGTTTCACCAATCTGCCAATGGTAACTACTGCTGCGTGCTTGGATCAGATTTGAATTTAGCTCACACCTTTTCAGTAGTACTGAAGTGCGAGTTACATACAGATATAGTAACTATTTTTCTATCCCCAGGTTGTTTGCAATTTATTGGCCCAATAATCAAAACAATTTAAATAGCTCCTCTGCTCAGCCCTAACTAAAGAGTCCTTTTATTAAGCCATGGTAAAAAGTGGCCTGCGGTAGTGCGAGCACATCTTTTGGGCCCGCGCTGGGCCATTTTTTTTACCACATGTAGAAAAAAAAAGTCTTTTTTTTTAAGGGGTAGAAAATTGAAACCAGCGTGCGTCCATTTTCAACCTCAGACCTTACCGCCAACCCACTGATTTAGCGGCATGGTCTCAAGTGCTACCTGCACGGTAAGCATGCAGCGCACACCAACTGCTGTTTACTGCCGCCGGGTAAGCGGCCCACGGTAAAAAATGATTTTCTACAGCGGGGTTCAGCGCACGCCAAATTTGGAACTACCACCCGGTTCATGCGCTAGCCAGATGGTAGTGCCGATTTGCCATGTGCTGTACTCGCATAGGGCCTTATGCAGCTTAGTAAAAGGGTGGGCCACATAAACATACACACAATCTTTTAACACACATATATAATCACACAAGTTTATAAAAAGGCCCTTTCCACATATCAAACATGTTTGAAATGTGGAAAAAACTCTTTATAAAATTACCCCATGCTGATTGTTTGAATATAATATTTTCTTGTACATTTATGGTACACAACATTGAGTTTGTAAAATAAAGCAGTGTAGGTGCTGTGCTGCTATATTTACAAGTGTCACTTGTTTGGTGACCTGTATTTCAAATAGCAAAATAAGAAAAATTCCACATTAGGTCACTTAGAAACTGGATATAATGAGTAGTGAGCTCCGAGTCAGCAAGTTAAATCCTGATCCTTTTTAGGAGTGAGGGAAAGAGAATACAGAAGCAAAATGTTCCAGTTTATCAAAATATTATATAAACCGGACCTCTGCACTTTGATGTAGAGAGTACAAGATGAAATTTGGCTCCTTAGCCACAAATGTCATCCATCTTCTCCTTAAAAACCAATGTTCATAACTCAGAATTCAAGAAACCAGTCACCTATCTGTGCTACACAACTTGAATGGCACGAAGTTGTCTGGTTCTCTCTGTAATGTAGTGTTGCTATGCCAACGACAATAGGCCTATCTATGCCTGCAAAAATAGATATTCTAGTTAACTCTCAAAGACACAAGTAGACTGTGATAAAAAGGGCCTGCTCTGAAGTTTTCCAATCACCATGATGGTTTATTGGGGGGGGGGGGGGGGGGGGGGGGGAAGATGTAAAGGAAGAAGAGGACCGAATGGAAGACTAGAAAAAAAAGTCAAGGGTGTACAACATATGACATGGAAGCTGTTAATATGTTTTCTTCTGAGGAAATGTTCCTCCTCTACCATTGCTTCAATAGTTGAAACAAAGGCAGAAAACGTGGCCGGAAGCACTGCAGCCTGTGAATGACTACTGAGCTCTGTGGTGCGACTGCAAACCTTTTGGTCACATTGGAAGAAAGGTCAATGGGGAAACAATTGATAAAATAGATCACTCAGTCAGTGCTCATTTTAAAGCAAGTTGGGTTGGATTGTCCTAAATCTCCATTATTCAAATAGAAATGGATCAGATGTTGCCATTTAGTCCCCTCACCCCTAAATGTGATAATGTTTAATACCCAAGAAGCATCTACCTAGCAAGGGTTTAAATATGGGAAAGATCAAATTCAATACAACAACATTTAAAGTGCCCAGTGATTTGCTTACATATATACAAGACCCACCATTAAAAACTTGTTAATTCCATGTGTAGGGGAGATTTCCAGAAATGAACACTGAAAATTACATACACAAACCTGGGGACTGTTACAAGGAAGCTGAGGCACATGCTTTGATGGCAATCTAAAGCCTAACCCAACACTGCCGATGCTAAACATAGACCTAAATATGAAACCACAATATTTGCAAATGCCTGCACATCATTTTAAGCACCTCACTTCTCTTGACAGTGTACGAAGCATCCTTGAAGGGTCTTGCATGTTAGAAACGTGAGACATCTATTTGCTTGGGAGGTGGAGGGCAGGCACACATGAGAAAAATACTAGGCAAGCCTCAATCTCTTAAGAAATAAGATAAAGTGTGATTATGCATTAATGAGCAATCACCCACTGAACAAGAATACATAAATCAATAACAGAGTGTAACGCTGAAAAGTAAGCTCATCATCATTATCTTTCCAAATACCCACTGACACTGTTACATTCACATGCCTAAAACAGAATATGCATACTGAATTCAAAACGGGACAACTAAAGCACATTTCACACGCTGGCCAAGTTCTGTTTCTTCCACAATATAAAATCCAACAGCTGGAAGCAGGGTCAGCTTCATGGCTCAGTGGCATTGCTGTGCACTACCATGTTGAGAGCCTGGGTCCAATAGCTGGGACAGTGCTCCTCTCCCCAGACTGATTACTGCATAGATAGCATGCCCAGTGGCCAGATTTAGGGGGTCCTTTACGAAAGTGCGATAAAAATTTCTAATTACTGTGTGGTAATTTTATAACAAGGCAGGAAGGGTACATAGGCACATTTTATTTTTAAAAGCCAACATATGAACCTTTATAAAATAACCTTAGGGAAAGTAGATGCACATGTTTATACGTCCTCTGAAACTGGTGTAGTTGTCTGCATGTGTGTGCTGGGAAGAATAGGTGCATATGGGCATAATTTTATACACACACGAAAACAATGAAGGTGACTCAAGAAAAATACACAGACGATGTTCCAAAGGGTCTAAACATTTATCGTCCAACAACCAAGACTCAACAGGGCCATGTTTTGGCCAGTTTGGCCTGCCTCAGGAGTCTCCTTAAGGTGGACTGTGTAATCCCAAAGAAATGCTGCTGTGTAATGCACTGTAAAAGGACTTACTATCCGTCACAAGTAAAAGTCTTGGTAGGAAGTGCTGTATGCCAAGAAAAATAATGTACTTTCTGAAATCCACTTCTTAAGACTAACAGCAGAACATCTATTGTTTTTCTTGGCATACAGTGCTTCCTACCAAGACTTTTACACAGCACCATTTCTTTGGGATTACATAAACCACCTTAGGAGACTCCTGAGGAAGGCCAAAGAGCAGAACATCCATTGTTTTTCTTGTCATACAGCACATCCCACCAAGACGTTTACACAACACCATTTCTTTGGGATTACACAAACAACATTAGGCGACTCCTGAGGAAGGCCAAACTGGCCGAAACACGGCCGTGTTGAGTCTTGGTTGTTGGACAATAAATCTTTAGACCCTTTGGAGCATCGCCTGAAAGCATGCTGGACAGGGTCTCCTCAGTGCCCTGGCAAACCCTAATGCCAGTTCCGAGCTGGCATGGGGTTTGCTGCGGGAGCAGCACCCTTGTTTGGCGTGATGCCCGCTGAGTACTGAGGAGGAATATTAATTTCCCTGTTTAGCATGCATTTGCACGCTACTTGCACTCAGAGAGAGCCAGAGAGGTCACTGTTTCACTTGCTCGCCGGCTCTGAGCACCGGTAAACGTGGGTGCTAGTCCAGCACTAATGGCCTCTAGTGCCCGCAATTACTTCTGATCATCAGCACCTCAAAGACTATGCCAGGCCACAGCAACAGCTCCTCCTTGTCTTGTTGAGCAGGTACCAGAAAAAAAAAAATTTAGCCACCTGGGGACCCATATGCCTGGGATTTTTCTACTCCTGGAGAAAGGATTCCCAAAGCTAGGAATGAACCATTCTAGGATTGCCAGTGCTATAAATAAAGTGTTGATTGTTTCATCTTGTTTGTAATCACATACTGTACTGCATTTTAATGTTATTTTTCCCCAGTGATCCCTCTCCCATCTCTTTCCTTCACAGAATTCTAGCAGGTCTGCTTCAGTTATTAGGTACCCAAGTGCAAAAGATATTTTTACCCAACTTTTTTTTTTTTATTACTTTGCAACTATTTCTAGGATTTAGTTAATCTGAACTTAGCTGAGGGAAGACTGAAGTATTAAATGCATGCTAAAAAAAAACAACATTATACATCTGATCAGCATTTTAGACATGGTAATTTAGCATGAGTAAGTGAAATAAAATGTGACACAAAAAGTTTGTGGATTAACATGTCTAGATTTTAGTCTTGTTTATTTTTAATAACATACTGGCTTAATTACTTGATATCAGGTGCTAAACTGTGGTTGAAACAGATGAGAAAAAGTACACATCGAACAGGATACTCCAGCACTGCTTAAAGGCATATAAGCAATAGCTGACCTAAAGAATCTATTTTCTATCCCCATGACTCTAAGCTTTAGCACAGCTATTTTTTCATCAGTCACTCTTTCAGCAACTCCTTTTCCTTCACTTCTGATCTGTAATGCTGAACATATGACAAATAAACCCAGGAGATGGGATCTCTCGTTAGTGAACAGGGCCCATCCTAAGGTTTGGACCTCCACCTTGCTGAACAGGAGGTCACATTTCTACCGACATAAAAGGGGAAAAATAGAGCTAGATTCAATAAATAGCACCCAAAGTTAGGTGCCAGGATGATCTGTGCTAAGCTAGTATTCTATAAAGGGCACTCTGTGTGGATCGTCCTTTACAGAATACCAGCTTATTGTGCATTTCATGCCTAGCTTTGCGAATGAGTATTTACGCCTGCCAAAGGGTGGTGTAAATCCTGGCGCCCAACTGATGGCAGGTATTCTATAACACTGCACTTAAATTCTGGGAATATCATTGTCCTGTTTGTGCTCCTCCCATGGCCACACCCCCTTTGGAGTTGTACACTATGAAATTTAGGCACACATCTAATATAATAAAACGCACCGTGAACGTTCTAATGAGGACAACGTTCTGAAGCCATCTGACGTCACTCCCTGAGTCCCTGGCTGTAGGGTTCGTGGCGTTCGTGGTGTGAAGCCACCCAGCCGTCTCTGCCCCGCCCTCGCGTCTAAACAAACAAATCCGGAAGCGAAGCGTCAGGGAAGGAGGCGGCGCTCCCGACGTCTAGCCTTCCCTTCGCAGTGTTCCGCCTTCAAAAAAAGGCGGAACACAGCGAAGGGAAAGCTAGACGTCGGGAGCGCCGCCTCCTTCCCTGACGCTTCGCTGCCGGAAACGCCACGGAGGTAAAGTTAAAAAGAATAAAAAAAACAAAAAAGGGATGCATGGATGCGAAGGGGGGGGGGGGGCATGGATGCGAAGGGGGGGGGGGAGAAGAGGGCGGGCCAGGCTGGGACATGGGAGAGAGAGGAGCATCGAGGAGGGGCCATGGAAGGGAGAGAGGGGACTTGCTGGAAAAGGATGAATGGAGGCAGCAGGGGACAGAGGAGCATGGATTGGGAGGGCAAGGCTCAGGGAAAGAGGGAAATTGCTGAAAAGGGATGAATGGAGGGGGCAAGGGACAGAGGAGCATGGATGGGCATGGATTGGGAGGGCAGGACTCAGGGAGAGAGGGAAATTGCTGGATAGGGATGAATAGAGGGGACAGATGGGCATGGATGGATATGGATTGCAGGGCAGGCCTCAGGGAGAGAGGGCAATTGCTGGATAGGGAAAAATGGAGGGGCCAGGTGACAGAGGAGCATGGATGGGCATGGATTGGAAGGGCAGGACTCAGGGAGAGGGGAATTGCTGGATAGGGATGAATGGAGGGGACAGATGGGCATGGATGGATATGGATTGCAGGGCAGGCCTCAGGCAGAGAGGGGAAATGCTGGATAGGGAAAAATGGAGGGGCCAGGTGACAGAGGAGCATGGATTGGAAGGGCAGGACTCAGGGAGAGGGGAATTGCTGGATAGGGATGAATGGAGGGGACAGATGGGCATGGATGGATATGGATTGCAGGGCAGGCCTCAGGCAGAGAGGGGAAATGCTGGATAGGGAAAAATGGAGGGGCCAGGTGACAGAGGAGCATGGATGGGCATGGATTGGAAGGGCAGGACTCAGGGAGAGGGGAATTGCTGGATAGGGATGAATGGAGGGGACAGATGGGCATGGATGGATATGGATTGTAGGGCAGGCCTCAGGCAGAGAGGGGAAATGCTGGATAGGGATGAATGGAGGGGGCAGGTAACAGAGAAACATGGATGGCCATGGATTGGGAGGGCAGGGCTCAGGGAGAGAGGGGAATTGCTGGAAAGGGATGAATGGAGGGGCCAGGGGACAGAGGAGCATGGATTGGGAGGGCAGGGCTCAGGGAGAGAGGGGAATTGCTGGATAGGGATGAATGGAGGGGACAGATGGGCATGGATGCATATGGATTGCAGGGCAGGCCTCAGGCAGAGAGGGCAATTGCTGGATAGGGATGAATGGAGGGGCCAGGTGACAGAGGAGCATGGATGGGCATGGATTGGAAGGGCAGGACTCAGGGAGAGGGGACTTGCTGGATAGGGATGAATGGAGGGGACAGATGGGCATGGATGGATATGGATTGCAGGGCAGGCCTCAGGCAGAGAGGGGGAATGCTGGATAGGGAAAAATGGAGGGGCCAGGTGACAGAGGAGCATGGATGGGCATGGATTGGAAGGGCAGGACTCAGGGAGAGGGGAATTGCTGGATAGGGATGAATGGAGGGGACAGATGGGCATGGATGGATATGGATTGTAGGGCAGGCCTCAGGCAGAGAGGGGAAATGCTGGATAGGGATGAATGGAGGGGGCAGGTAACAGAGAAACATGGATGGCCATGGATTGGGAGGGCAGGGCTCAGGGAGAGAGGGGAATTGCTGGAAAGGGATGAATGGAGGGGCCAGGGGACAGAGGAGCATGGATTGGGAGGGCAGGGCTCAGGGAGAGAGGGGAATTGCTGGATAGGGATGAATGGAGGGGACAGATGGGCATGGATGCATATGGATTGCAGGGCAGGCCTCAGGCAGAGAGGGCAATTGCTGGATAGGGATGAATGGAGGGGCCAGGTGACAGAGGAGCAGGGATGGGCATGGATTGGAAGGGCAGGACTCAGGGAGAGGGGACTTGCTGGATAGGGATGAATGGAGGGGACAGATGGGCATGGATGGATATGGATTGCAGGGCAGGCCTCAGGCAGAGAGGGGAAATGCTGGATAGGGATGAATGGAGGGGGCAGTGCCCATGGAGAGAGGGGAATTGCTGGAAATGGATGAATGGAGGGGCCAGGTGACAGAGGAGCATGGATGGGCATGGATTGGAAAGGCAGGACTCAGGGAGAGGGGAATTGCTGGATAGGGATGAATGGAGGGGACAGATGGGCATGGATGGATATGGATTGCAGGGCAGGCCTCAGGCAGAGAGGGGAAATGCAGGATAGGGATGAATGGAGGGGGCAGGTGACAGAGAAACATGGATGGCCATGGATTGGGAGGGCAGGGCTCAGGGAGAGACTCACTCTCTCTCTCACACACTCACACTTTCACTCTGACTCTCAAACAGTCACTCTCACATACACTCTCCCAAACATACACACTCCGAGGAAAACCTTGCTAGCGCCCGTTTCATTTGTGTCAGAAACGGGCCTTTTTTACTAGTGTTATAGAATAGGGCAGATCTGCAGGTAATTCCTAATTGCTTCCAGTTAAGCACTTGTTAGCGCCTAATTGACATATTTGTTTCTGCACAGATCTGGGCAACCTATACAGAATCTGGGGGATAGCCACTATTCTTGTTGCCTTGAACTGATCCAAAATGATATCTAGATGTGATCAAGAAAACATACCTGGAGTATGTAAGAGACAAAAGTATACTCCACGATGAGGCTCCACTCCTCTTCCCCTCCCCAAAATGTTTTTCACCTACCTAATTTCACAAGTTATTCTTCTTCTTGCAGTCTCTCCCCTAAGTATTCCCACTCAGGAATTGTATCCATTTTGTGGAAAGTTCCCATTATTTACAAAAGGTGGGAACATTTTCACTCCCCACCCCAACAGCAAATCATTGGAATAGGGACTGTAATACCCTTTCCTTTTTTTGCTATAAAGTTTCAATTGCTAAGCATCAGAAAAAAAGCTAAAATAAAATCCTGTTTCTGAGCTGTTTCTCCTTGCTTTTACAAAGAAACATACTGCAACTATTGTGCTACCCATATCAGCATTGACTAGCCCTCGGGTGGATGGGCAACGGGGGGGGGGGGGGGGGGGGGGATGTCGGTTAAGCCTCCTACTGGACCAGGTGTTTTGGAATTGTGGAAGGGAGGCTTATGTTTTTGGGGGTAAGGGAATCCAGAGGAGAGTGGAGGAGTAGCCTAATGGTTAGTGCAATGGACTGAGATACTGGGGAACTGGGTTTCATTCCCACTGAAGCTCCTTATGATCCTGGGCAAGCCACTTAACTCTCCATTCACCCAGGTACAAAAAAAAAAGAAATGAAAAAAAAAACAGATTGTGAGCCCACTAGGGACAGAGCAAGTACCTGCATATAATGTGTACAACGCTGGGTATATCTAGTAGCGCTATAGAAATGATTAGTAGTAGTAGAAGATGAAGAAGAAAGGGCGGTAATCACTTTGGGATAGCTGAAACTCATCCTGTGCCCATTTCTCTCTAATAACAGCAGCCTGGTCAAAGGACACAAAGGTGATACTTCCCTTTCCACTCTGTGCAAATAAGATTGATATACATTTAATACTCAGTGGCTCAAAGAACATATGGAAAAAATATGTCTTACCTGTAATTTTCTTTCCTTTAGTCACAGCAAATGAATTCAATGATTTTGGGGTTATGACCATCTATCAGCAGGTGGAGATAGAGAGTAAGAAACGGAACTCTGTCACATAGGACGATATGCTCCTTGGTCAGTCAGTATTTCTCATAACAAAGCAGAAGTAATAAGGTAAATATTTCTCCCTCCTCACAAAAATGAAGCATAAACCTGTCACCTAGCAGAACTATGCACAGGCAACCATAGCAAGAAACTTAAGCAGAGAAACAGATGGAACTGATAGTGTCAACCTTGTGAAAAGGTGGGACTCTGTATTTGTCTGCTATGACTAAAGGAAAGAAAATTATCAAGGAAGACATACTTTTTTCTTGTCATCAGCAAGCAGACAAATCCGGAGACTTGTGGGATTTAGCAAAGCAGTCCATAAGTAAGGTGGGAACCAGACACAGCTGCAGAAAGCACCAATTCCCTATAGGAAGCCTAAGACCTAGCCAAAACTATTAACCCGGACAAGGTCTAGAAAATGTGTGTCACAAGAAAGAGAATGAAGAGGAGCCATGTCCAGAGGACATACGCCCAAGCAAGAGGCACCCTATTCCAGCGAGCTATGCCTGCATAAGAGGTTGCATTGCTCCAAGTGGAGCACATCAGCAGCAGAAGGGGGACTATGCCCAGAAATCCATTAGTGGCCTGATGGTACCAGAAAGGCCCACAACAACCGCGTTATAAGGCAGCAGAAGGAAACGCCCAGAATGATTTTCCTCCCGAAAAAAGGAGGAAACAATGGTTGATTAATGGAAATGGAAATGTGGATACCACCACCAGCAAAAATGGCGGGACCATGCTGAAAGTCATCCTTGACTCCGAGACACGAATAAGGAATCTGCATAGAACCCTGTCGGGATTTCAAATTAGCAATGGAACTAAGGGAAAAAATGCAGAGCTGGAGTCACATTCACCTTGCAGAGATGGAGCCAGTTTGAGCATGAAGGCACACAGTAGAACTCCGAAGGCAGGGAGGATCCTGTCCTATGATAGGGCTGAGGCTCAGGATAGGGTTGAGACCGTGCCCTAGACTCAGAGCCAAGCAGAACCCTATAGACATAGGGTGAGCTGAAATACAATGCCAGCTAGTGACATTTTGCACAGAAAGGGCTGAGCTGTGCACTACAGAACAACAGAAGTGTGCTCCCCAGCTAGAACAGATTTCCCAACAAAGTGGGAAAAGTCACAAATGACAAGGACAAGATCAATCCAAGTCAGATATGGAACAGCGTCAATGCTGTTCTGCATGTTCAGAGACGGGTGAATTTCCACCCGCACTTCCAAGCGCCCAGATCCAGAGACAGCTGCACCCCAGAGCCAGACAAGGTGCAGTGCTCTGTAATCAGATGAAACTGAACTACACATCCAGAGACAGAGCTTTGGACAACTCCAAGGATGAAGCTATGAGGCTTAACCATCCACTTCCTGCAATGAAACCTCGACTCACCCTCAGAGGTGGATTTGGACATACATGCAGAGAAGGAGCCATGCCCCAAAACCTAGGAGGAAGTTGTGTCGCATAGACATACAAAGCCAACTGTACTGGAGCGATACAGAAGCAGCAGGGATGAAGCCATGCTCCGCACCCCGAGATAGCGCTATGATCCATATTCATACATGGAGCCTTGCTGACTATCCCACATGGAGTTATGCTCACCATTCAGAGATGGAACCGTGCTCTACAGTCCAAGAGGGTGCTGTGCCCTACATTCGGAGACGGATCTGCACTTATACTCAAGAGATTGAGATGATGCAGCGCTCTATATTCAGAGAGACAAAGCTTCACTAGACATACAGAGATGATACAGAGACAGAGTCAATGGGCAGTGATGGAGCTGCACCCAGTCATTAGAAACGGAACGCTGCCACATAGGTGGTCCTGTTCAGTCAGGACTAGGGCTACATTCCACACAGAAAATAAAAGGAGGGCTTTGCTCCTCATTCAGATATGGAGCCGTTCCAACTGACAAACTGGGAACAGCATCCCGAGACAGAATAGAACTGAAACAAAACAGGGGCCAGAGACGCATGAGTGGACCACAACAGATATAATGTGGCCACTGAATGTTGCCAGAACAGTGCTCCACAGCCAAATACCAAGCAGCACAGCATGTGGAAAGGGGAAGCCGTGCTTCACATGTACCAATGGAAAAAGTTCAACAGCTATGAAAGAGCTGAATTATGCCGATACCATAGAGCCATGAGCAAGCCAAGTAGCCATGGCTATGCACTGAGCTGAAGCTGTTATTGTGAGGCAAAGGCAGGAACTGCCGGAGGCCAACACAGCTGGAGCTACTAAGAGTGAAGGAGTACCTGTAGAAGAAAAAGACAACCACACCAACTGCCCAGCAGAGAGAGGGCACTCGAGACAGTAAAAAGTTAAATATGCAGTGGGAAGTGAGGCCAGGCAGCCTGCAAAGCCCCCCAACAGGAGGGTCCCAGAACAGCGGCCAGGAAGAGGTCAGTGAAGGCACCACGAACTGTCTTCGCCAATCAGCAGCAAAAAAAAAACAGAAGGCTGCAACATGCCAGGTACCCAGGGAGCATCCCACCCAGCATCTACTCCATGCCCCATGCCGCAAGGATACAATAGTCCAAAGTCCAA
This sequence comes from Microcaecilia unicolor, assembly GCF_901765095.1. NCBI lineage: Eukaryota > Metazoa > Chordata > Amphibia > Gymnophiona > Siphonopidae > Microcaecilia > Microcaecilia unicolor. The sequence goes on from NC_044032.1 coordinate 423,259,692, forward strand.
TAGTGCAAATGCTATATAATCAAAAGAGCAATAACCTGTGCTGGAATGGTCCAAAGGTGACTAAATACACGGAGAGCTGAGAGCTGGAAATACCATCATATGTTGAAGTCAAAGTCCACGAATGCAGTCAGGAGTTGAAGGCTGACAATGCCACAAGGGACCATAAGACATCCGGGAATCTAAGGCTCCCAATAGTCTCCTTAGGGAGGCCATGACAGGATGACGGCTGTGCCCCAAAGATGGCTACTGCGGACACAGGCCACAAGCTGCTCCCTCATCAAAGAGGAAAAAAAACTGCCATGCCTAAGGAAGGGGGAAAAAACAGTCCAAGTGGCATAGAGCAGCAGCTACCAAAACAAGGACCTCCACAATCCAGTACCTGGAGTAAACATAGCAGAAGGCAGCAAATGCCCCTACAAGCATGGGCACAAGCTGAAGGCTTCCCTGCAGACAGGAAACAGCAGGGCAGGCAACCATGAGGAGACATTGCCCTTTAGCTCTAGGCAAGAAGGAAATACATTCTCCCCCCCCCCCCCCCCCCCCCCCAAGGAAGAGAGAACAGCCCATGCCAGCAAAGCCAAGGCCTCAGAAGTGAGCCGTGAACTCAAAACACAGCCAGGAGAAGGCCGCCAAAGACAAGGCTGCAAGGGCAGCAGAGAAGCCCGGTGACCTGGGAGCAGCAAGGTCAAGGCTTCTGTGCGGGAATTCTCCATGCAAGAAGGAGCCGAGACCTGAAACCACAAAGGCAGACAAAAAAAACCCTCCACCAATCAAGAGAACCGGTGCCGTCTGCACCACAATGGCCCGAAAGCTGTGAAGACAGAAAAGGAGAAAAAGCAATCCGTTATTGCAGCCTGTGACCAAAATGGCTGTCACTGACTGATGAGAGGTACTGTAAAAAAGTTCACCAAAAAATGCTCCCATGCTGGCCCAACAGTACTGTCCTGAAAACTAGGCAAACTGCTCAAAATGAAATAGTGTACTGCCGCAAGTGCACTAACACGAACAGCACAAACCCAACAGCGAATGAAAGTTCACACTCACAATTTTGCTGGCTCACCAGTATTCACAGGCCTTCTGACTCCAATTAGGTGCCTGAATCCAGACAGCTGCAGGACACCCTCCAGAATGTCACATAAGCAGGTAAATCTACTCTCTTTCAGCATTTTTTTTTTCAAAGTTCTGTGAAGAGGAGGAGGAGGAAGGAAAGAAATGGTAAGGGGAGGGGGGAAGAGTGAGAAGGTCCTACAACCACCAGGTGTACCCCAATTCAGGTACCTCTACTGAGCCTAGACATCCCCAAGCTCAACTGAACCAGGGAATGGGACAGGAGCCACATGAGCAAGAGAAACCAGGAGCTTGTTTGAGACCATCCACTGCCTGCTGGAGATAAGAGAATACTGACTGTCCTAAATGTCAGAGTTCAGTTCAGAACTCTCTCTGCCTGCTGGTAGATGATCATACCCCACAAGTCTCTAGATTTGTCTGCTGCTGACAAGGAACTTCAATTTTATATATGTTGAAAGTACCTGGATAATCTTAATGAGGTGATAAATGTATTGTTGCTCACTCCCAAAACAGATAATGACAAAACAATAATTGCTAATGTACCTGTCCCTCCAGGGACATGTTCATACACAGCTATATTACAAGCCGTATCACATTCTCCAAAAACAAATTCCACAGTTTAATTGTGCATTGATTAAAAAATATTCCCTCCATTTTTTTTTTATTTACCTGTTTCATGGTGTATCCCTTCATCCTAATACTGTCTGAAAAAGTAAATAACTATTTCCCTATTACCTTGCTCTATAGCCCTCATTTCATAAACTTCTATCATATCCCTTTTCATTTGTTCCTTTTCCAAGTTGAACAGCCCTAACCTGTTTAGCTTTTCATCATAGGACAGCTATATCATACCCTTATCATTCTTAATTCCCTTCATTGTACCTTGTCTAGTTTCATTATGTCTTTCTCGAGATAGGGCAAGTAGAATTTCGTGCAACTCCCAAGGTGTGGTCACACTATAGATCTTTAGAGATGCATTACGGTCTCTGTTCCTCTCTGTATAAACTTCTACAAATAAGGGTTAACAAGTTGTAGGTGATTCCTTTTAATGGACTAATGGACTATATCTTCATCAAGTCAGTAGAGAACCAGCAGAGTTACAATACTTTAAATAGTACAGAATAGCTAGTGATGAAGGGTTCTTCAGTGTAAGAGTAGTGTGCACACTAGGCCCCTCCCTCCCTGAGAGTTTGACAATCACCTTGTAGCAGCATGAGCGATGGCGGGCCTTGCCTTGAAAACCACAGCCACATAGGAGTTTTAAAGGTGAAATAAATCACAGGTCAGGAGAAAAACACAAGAATCAATCTTTGTCTTTACAAAGTTCTCTCCTGTGGCCTGTTTTGGCAAGGCCATGGTGTGCACTAGTCTATTTCACTAAAAGCAGCATAAACAGCTCATCTCTGGACTAGAAGTCCTCTTTCCCAGTATTAAGCACAGTTGGGCCAGGCTTGGCCTTTAGTCCCAAAGACACTGATTCAGCAGGGTTCCAAGATAAACTCGGCCTACCTGATTACAGCTTCTGCAGCTTACACTTCTGCAGTGGAGGCATAAGGTGGAGGGCTTCTCTTCTTTCCTTTGGGCCTCCCTGTTCTGTTCTAGCCTACAGCTTTTACCCTTCGACCTGCCTGTCCCCCGCCCCTCTGACTAGGCAGGTTAGCTCCACCTGCCCTAAGGTGGCTCTGTATAGAATCAGTGAAACGGTGTTCTTAAGGGGCCTACTTTTGTACCACTCACTCCCTCACACACCTCAACAATACAATTTGTACAGAATACCTCGTAAAAATATAATTGTACAACATAATTTTAAATATTAAATTGTTTCCATTCAAAAAGTCTTCACACCCTTGTTTATTTTCCCACTCTGCTGTCTAGACAATACAAATTTAAAAATGCTCTGAAGTAGGAGTTTGCTTCAATGATTACCACAACATACTTTAAATTATAGGAGTATTCAAAAAGTAGTTAAGAAGAAACCAAAAATTCTTGATTACAACATCTTCACACCTTTAGTCACAGTAAACACAAATTAGCTCCGTTTCTAAATATTGCCTTAACAAGGCCCATAACAAGTTTTTATAGAGGCCAACTGTGCCTGATCACAGTAGTAAAAATGTTCTACATACTCCTATTTCTGTTATAGCACATACATTTGAAGCAAAGTTGTAAACAGGATGAAGATAGAGCTGCCACAAGAACTCCAAGATATGGTTATTGAAAAGGTATGGACTAGGGGAAGGTTGTAAGAAAATTTCAGTGTGTTTTATTATACCTTGGGGGTGCTCTTAGGTCCATCTTTGTAAAGTGGAAACTGTCTGGCACCACCAAATCAGCTGCCATGGATTAAGGAAACTACTGAGGAACATCCTTGTGAAAACTAAGATTACTTTAAAAGAGCTACAGAGGTATCTGATTGAGAATCAGGGGATATGTTGACTGTTGTATGCAGTGGCGTAGCCAAGGATGAGCCCGGGTGGGCCCAGGCCCACCCAGTAGCAGCACACCTACGATGTGGCTGGCAGGGATTCTCAAGTCTCAACAGCTGAAAACTCCCAACAACTGTCCCTGCTGCATACCTTGTAAATAGCAGATCTTTGCCTGCAGCAAGGAGCAGCTGATACATACTGCTCAAACCGGCCCCACAGCCTTCCCTCTGACGTGTTCCTACCTATGCGGAAACAGGAAGTTGCATCAGTGGGAAGGCTGTGTGGCCAACATGAGCAGTGTGTATTAGTTGCTGCTTGCTGCCAGTGGAAAAATATTATTTAAAAGGCATGCAGGAGAGGGGGGATGTTTGAGAGACCATATGGCATGCAGGTGAAAATCACCTGTGGGACGGGGCAAGGTTCTTCTGCCCACTCATCTTGGGCCCAGGCCCACCCAAAATTGTGTGTCTGGCTACGCCCCTGGTTGTATGTATGTATATGCATATTCCTAACAGTTAATGTTCTACTTCGATCACTTTCAAGATAATTGTGTGTTATCCAAGACAGCAAAATTTGTCTTCCTCCTTTGGACATCACCCTTTGGATAGATGACCATGCAAGATCTATTTAGTTCACACCCACCACACCTTCCTATGTCTAACCACAAAGATTTATAAGAGTCAAAATAGCTACTAATATTAGCATGGCTGTTGTCCAGCTTCTTAAGACCCTGGGATCCCTACTTCTCCAAAAGGTATTTCACTACCATCAACCTAGCCTGAGAAGCAGCATGCAACCTGCCAGGCACAGCCACATTCCTGCTTTTCCACTAGGAGCTCCAGTCACCACTGAAGCAGTCTGCCAGATAGTAGCACTTATTTGGCAGGTCACAATAACAGAATTAACAGCTGGATCTGACTATGTAAATATAAGCAAGCTTGCAATCGAAATGCTGACAGCTGAGTTTGGCCTCTTTCCTTTATTTTGTGCTGATGGCAGCTTCTCACATGCATACTGCAACTCCCCCCTCTTTTCATATGGAAGGCCCAGATCACTCAAGTGACACTGCACATCTGAAAAGCAATGAGGGTCATACACTTTGTTACAGAACAAACAGGTACTATCCTCACAGTGCTTTAATTACTCATTATTGTATTAGAACGGCAAATAACAAATGTAATTAATGATATATGGCTTCTTGTGCAGTCTCTGCTCAAGGTCCGAGTCCATTTGTTTTCATAGGCATTCCAGAATAGCTAAGTGCCATCCTTTCCATCTTCTAGCTCAGTCCATTCACCCAGTCATGACTACATACATTTGTCGACAATGCAATGTGCCACCCTGCTCTAACAGTTTGCTATTGGTTCTGCTAATTTCAAACAGCCACCATAAGCTGTCAAGGCAACCCAAATCATTCTTTGGATACCTGGGCTGGTGCACGGATATTAGGCACTGTAGGCAAACCTTCAGCACTATTCTCCCCCTCACCCAGGTAATCTTTTAGGCCCCCTGGGGCCCCACTAAAATTCTGATAATTCAAATCATGATCATCCCAACATCAACCTTCCACAAGAATCCTAATAAAAGGCACAAATTTAAGTCATATTTTCCAATATTACAAACCTTTGCTTTTGTGTGTATGTATATAGCTTTTGGAAACTGGGCTTACATGTGTGTGTGTGTGTGTGTGTATATATATATGCCCAATTTGCATGCACAATTTGAGTAATGAATCGACTAACGCTGCTAATTGGGCATCAGTGTTAATGGGAAATCATTAGAATTTATGTACACATCTTGCTAGGCGCTATTCTATAAACAACACCCAACTCGTAGCTCTGTTTATAGAATAGTGCTTCATGCTCATGTTTTTCAGCACTGTATACAAAATTTAGTACCATGTGTTTACTGACACTTATTTCCACCTATTCAACAAGGCAACCAAACCACTTTGCTTAAAACCTTCAAAGATAAGAGGGATAATTTGACCCCAAGGCATTTTTAAATTCCTTTATCAACCAAGGGCCAATGCCCCCAAGGACACTGTAGCATATTTCCAGAAATACAAGCAGAAGGAGGCCATGCTGCATAAAGCGAGGGGGGAAGTACTGTCTTTATGTGGAACACGTACGAGGTCTCTTATCTTTCTAGATATAGCTGATATGAATGACACTGTGCAGATGAACTGTAAGCTCTCACTGTGTATCTGAGTGAAGAAGGCATTCGGTATCGCTGGCAGTTCCCCTTTGCTCTTTACTTCAGTAAGGATGGGCAATCCTACCGAATTCACAAGGAAGAAGCTATGTGGTTCCTTTCTTCCAGCTGGGGAACAACCAGAAGAGTACCAAGAACAGTCAAAACAACAAAAACTCACCGCTCTGCATGACTGACCCCACTGGCAATGAGTCTCTACTGGGAGAAGACGACTGCATTGACAGGCCTCAGATGTTGACGTGGCTATGGACAAAAATGGCTGAGGGAGACAATCTACAAAGTGGCTTTTTGATATTTTCCTATTTCTACTGATTGGTGTTGTCAGCAGTGAAGCTGATGGTGATGCCTTCAAGCAACATTGGGCTAGTGTCTGTCTGGACTTTGTTTATGTAGCTACTCTTTATTTTCATAAAAAGTTGCTTAATACCAACATGTTTTATGACATGACAAGAGTTGTTATCTTACATTAGGAATTGACATTTGCTGTGGGGAGAATGCAGGCTGAGAGGGCTACTTCCAAGGCTCATGTATTGGATCTTTTACTTTTGTCAGTAGGGTTAGTTCAGGTTCTGTATCAGGTCACTAGTAGTTAAGATCGTTCCTTGGTCAGATCATGATTTAATATCTTTTTCATTTTATTTTGCAAAAAAGGATATAGGTATTAAGACATTTCCTTTGACCTTGCCTGTTTGATCACATTTTGCTACTGATGATTTGGCTGATCAGTGGCTACCTTTATTGAGTACCGATGATAATTTTTCTGTTACTGAAGCTGTTGAAAAGTAGAATAGGACCTTGAGCGAAGCATTGAATGTTGTAGCCCCTATTAAGTTTTTGACAAAAAACAGTGTTTACAAACCATGTCCTTAGAGAACTGAACCAGTTATGCAAGTTGGGAGAGAACTAAGGCAGGCTGAGAGAAAATGGAGAAAAACCTGTGATGTTGAGGATTATGACAGTTATAAGTTACGTTTACTGGAATATCTTGAGTTATGTGAGCACATGAGAAATGATTACTTCCGTTAGCAATTACAGGATGCTCTGAACAGACTACAGGAACTGTACCACACAGTAAAGTATTTGATTGAAGGGCATAAGGATGCAGATCAGGGCAGTGGACCTGATGCTATGGCCTACGCTTATTTTTTGAAGGATAAGATAGCCATGCTTGAGCAGTGGGTGGGTGATTGTCATCATCAATTGGAGGATTATACACTATTGATTACAAAACCTATATGGGTTGAGTTTGAGGAGGCTGGGGTTTAGGAAGTGACAAGAATGGTTTCTGTAATTACTGCTACTCGGTCTTTATCTGACCCGTGTTCATTGGGGGTTATTCGACAGATGATTTATAAAATTGCTTTGCCATTAACATGTATTATTAATAAGTCCCTTAGAGAGGGTGAGCTTCCAGTACCTTGTAAAGAAGCTACAGTGAAGTTTTTGTTAAAAAATGAGAAAGTATGAGTAGTTACAGGCCCATTTCTGTGGTTCCTTTTTTGGGAAAGTTATTGAGAAGGTTGTCTTGCAACAGCTTGAACATTTTGTGGAAGAGAATGATTGAATAGATATCAATATGGTTTTAGAAAATCTCATAGCGTGGAGACATTAATTTCTATAGTGGATACCATGAGAAGGAGTATTGATAAAAATGTATGTCATTGTCTAATATCATTGGATGTGTCGTCTGCCTTCGATTCAGTTGCTGGAGATATCCTGTTAGCTAGGCTACAGAAGCTTGGTATAGGGGTGGTAATGTACGATTGGTTTGCATCCTATTTGTCTGACCATGTTTTGTTAGTTCAGAGCGGAGTAGGTGTTTCTACATCTATTCCCATTTTGTGAGGGGTCCCCCAGGGGTCTACTTTATCTTCACTTTTGTTTAACATTTACATGGCCCCTTTGTGTGAAGTTTTTGAAACATTAGATGTTCAGTACCGGCTTTACACTGATGATATACAATTATTTTTCCCAATAGTATCATGGAGAAAACAGTTCTCCTCACGTTTGACATCGTCTATGAATGCAATTTGTAAGTGGATGACAACTAAAACTTAATTCAAATGTGGATAAAACTGAAATTCTTGTGATAGGGGGAAAAAAAATAAAGAAAACGAATGTTGGCCTCAGTCTCTTCGTGTGGGTGCAATTGATGTACCAGTGCAGAAGGAGATTAGATTGTTCTGTGTAATCATGGACTGTCATCTTTCAATGAAAATAACAAATTATGCATGTAGTTAAATCAGCTTTCCATCAACTATGGAAGTTGTTTTGTTTAAAATCCATGCTATGTCCAGTGGATTTTAGAAGTGTTATTCAGGCTATAATTTTGTCAAAAATTGATTATCGTAATTCTCCTTATTTGGGTGTGCCAAAGTACAGGATCAAAGCTTTACAAATAGTACAAAATGCAGCTGCTAGGTTGGTTTTTGGTGTTTCCAGATTTGAACATATAACCATTTCTGGAACAACTTCATTGGTTACCTGTGAAATATCGAGTGCAGCATAAAGCTTTGAGTATAATTCAATGAATATATGGGGAAATGCCTTGGTATTTTGGTCAAGTTTTCACTCTGTCTACATCAGGAAGGTCTTCAAGATCAGATTTCTTAAAATGTCTGAGTTTGCAATTGGTGTCTTCACTACATTAGGACTTTACTTGGGTTTCTGCTTTTTCTATAGCAGGAACGTTAATGTGGAATGCCTTGCCAGGTCAGTTTCACTTAACTACTAGTTACCAACAATTTAAGAAAATTATTAAAAACATAGCTTTTTGTTCAAGCATACTATTGATATAGTGCGGTTTTGGCAGTTATGACAGCAGCATCTTATGTTTTGGATTATGTTAGTAGTACTTTATGTTATATTTCTGTTAAATGATAATGTTTTGTTTTACATTGGCATATATGTTTTTATAAGAACAGCCTAGTTTTATAGGCGGGTTAGAAATTTTTAAAATAAATAAATAAATACATGTGGGTTTGTTTATACTTTATGGATGAGGGGATAGGAATGGGGGGTTGCAAGGGGAAGGGTGAGAAAGGGAAGTGGGGATAAGGGAGATGAAGAGGGACTGGGGGATTAATGGGGGGGGGGGTTGGAGTGGTATACCATGCAAAGGGTCTTCAGGAAATAGACACAAGAAAAGACATGGATTTCTCCATTATTCTGTATTTTTGGAATGACTGCGCTATGTATACTTTAGTCTCTTTTGTTTTAAGCTACTGGGGGGGGGGGGGGGTCTTAAAATTATATCCTTAAATGTGAAAGGACTAAATGCGCCATGTAAGAGGCAATGTTTATGTAACATTATGAGATATTCAGCAGGGTAAGTCTGCCTGAATTCTCACTGCTGTTCCCTAAAAGTCCATTTGGTGTCACTGTTCTCACTGCTGGCCTTGGTAGTGAGGAGAAATCAGCCAGGCAATAGGAGCGAGGTGCCTGCAAGTTATTCCAGCACCCTATTCTAACCATGGCCTTTTACTGAACTCTGTACATTCTGTACCTACTAGAAATGGCTCCAGCCAGTTTAAGGAAAGTTCCAAAATAGGAAACCTCTGGTACTGGCAGTTTAGAAGATGCTGGAAGTTGGGAGAAACCTGAGAAGGCCTTGCCATATTCAGAAAGAAGGTTCTAGTGGTAGTAGAACACTCGAGTATTTAAGCCCACTCTCTTGTTTGTATGCTAAGACCAGGTTAATGATCACGTTTCAGCTTAATAGACCTAGCGACTGTTACACGTTCAAGATTATGTATGTGGATGCTGCTAATATGCTTGTCGATTGTTATGTGTTCAAGACTATGTATATGGATATTGTTAATATAGTTAGTAAAATATATATATACACACACATACACACACACATAGACTACTTTGTCTTGGCTCTATCTCCTGTCTCTGACCTTGCAACTACAGGGAGGTCCCTTCACATGTGCCTGAAGCAGCGGCCTAACCAAAAGAATCAGCCAGTTCATACCTTCACATGTTGGCCATTAAAAGCACTTGATAAAGGAGCAAGGATTCAAGAAGGATCAGGGACAAGAAACAGAACTAAAACAATTTCTAACCTGTCCATCCCTACAAAATCCTAAAAGAAAGGAGCAGGAGGAGATCAGTTTGTGTTTCTGATATAACAACCAGGGTGCCCTTTCCATCTATACAGGGCTGAAGGGTATAACAATCTACCATTTATTACCATCTTGTCTACTGGAGCCACTTACCAACAACTGGAGGCTGGGAAAACTGAATAATCATTGAGCATCACTCTATGTTTAATATCTGTCAATATGAACAGCAGATATCCTAAACTGGGCATGAAAGACCCTCATCAACCTGGTGAGTAGGTTTAACCATCTAAGGGAATTAAAGTAACCATAAATTGTACTTTCACCTATGTCTGGAGAGAGCAGAGTAGATCACTTCCCCATTGTTATATTCTACTGTTCCATTCCCAAACTATGTTTGACTTTGACTTGTTTTCCCAAAACATGTATGACTTCGACTGTCTTCCCATAACTCTTCTCAATATAACCCATAACCATATTGTAACCAATGTAATTCCATGACTCACAATGTATTGTAAGCCACACTGAACCCGCAAATAGGTGGGGAAAATGTGGGATACAAATGCAATAAATAAATAAATAATAAATAAACTGTAAATAGTTACTACTTGATCAATGAAGATAGTGTACTGTGCCTAAATTATTTAAACGACAGTAAAGGTTGGTTCAGATCAAAAGACTGTGTGGAGTGAATCATGGAGTAAAAGCCTGGTGAAGCTTGCTGCAGCCTCCCCAGATAAATCTTGTTCCCGCCCCTGGTCCCAAACCAACAAATTTGACATGTGCCCCTTCCACCCAGGTTCTCAGGCTTACACCAAGCAGCCACCTAGGTGTGCAAACGTGGGGAGGTTACATTTTTATAAAAGAGATTTCTAGACTCTTGGCCTCCATCTGTTGCATTCAGAAAACACATTTTCTGAGCAAGGCAGAAATCTAGACATGATAGATGTATGGAGAATACGTCATGATAAAGATTGGCAGCATACTTTCCCTTCTACTATAGTGACTATATGGAATTAATGCCTAGGGTAGAGGGTCAGGGATCATTTCTATTGTGTGGTCCAACCATGCCCCTAAATGGGTGAAATACAGAGGGCTTGACGCAGATAGCAAACTTGCATTCTGGAGACTGAATGAGAGCCTGCTAGATAATGAAGATTTAGTTCAGGAGTTTTGTAAGATTCTAGTCTTTGAAAGAAATATCACCCCTGAGGTAACATTGGGCTTAGTTAGTTAGGGAGGTTTATCCCGTGGGCCAGTAGACTTAAAAAAAGAACAAACGCAAAAAGATGCTGAGCTATGAGTGACCCTTAGGACATTAGAGGTACGGTACACTAATACAGCATGTAAAACTCTACTAAGGTCTATCCTGTAGACAACAGTTAAAAGAACTATGGGCAGGACAGGTAGCTTATGACATCCTGCTGGCAAAGAGAGTTTATTTTGAAGAAGGAAACAAACTAGTAAACTACTAGACCGGCACAAGCCTGTGTAGCATCTATCAAAGATGGTAACAGCTGAGAACCACTTCAGATAAAATCAGAGAGCCTTTTCTTGATTTTTATCAGTCCCTCTATACTTCTGAGAGTAAAGCCTCTCCCTCTGATTTGCAGCAATATCTGCAAAAGATTTAACTGCTTAGTCTGAATATTTTACAGCGGGAGGCCTTTGATGGGGATATATCAGATGCCATCAAATGGTTAAAACCTGGTAAATTTCCTGGACTAGACGGCTTGTTCTCCAAATTTTACAACACATTCTCAGGCTTAGTAGCCCCTATATTGCCTTCTGTATTTAACAGAGTCCTTGCTGGAGAAAGATTACCACCACCTATGCCTGAAGCGGGCATCACTGTTCTTCCTAAGCCTGGCAAGGACCCAAAACTTTGCAGTCCATATAGACCAATATCCCTGCTATATTTGGACGTAAATCTGTTCGTCAGCATTTTGGCCACAATGCTGAATGAGCACATTGGAAAAATTATACATGAAGACCAGTGTGAGTTTATCCCTGGTCATACAACAAGCGATAATGTCCAGTTAGCATTACAACTGATGTGGTGGGCAAAGCAGGAGGGCTTTCCAATGGTACTTTTGGCTATCGACCCTGAGAAAGTGTTTGATCACGTGGAATGGCTGTTTATGGGAGCAGTCCTCCACAGAATGGGATTTGGGCACAAGGTTTGCATGTGAGTTGAAGCACTGTACTCAGTTCCTTGAGTGAGGGTTAGAGTGAATGGGGGCTATTTTGCTTCCTTTCCTGTGGTACTTGCCAGGGATGACCCTTCACCACTTCTGTTCGCTTTAACAGTTGAACCCCTGGCATCTAAAATGTGGATGGATCTGAATGTCAGAGGTGTTAAGGTGGGGAAGGAAGACTAAGATTTTGTTATTCGCAGACAATATTTTATTGAAAATGGTAGACCCAGAACATACTCTTCCTCATATTGTTGAACTTCGAGCAAACGATAGGAAAAGATCTGGATTTAAAATGAACACTACAAAATCAGAAATTTTAAAACATAACATTAGACATGAACAGAGCACAGGCTTTGCAGACAGCTTTACCCTTTTGATGGGCATGGGATACTAAACACCCAGGGGTTCAGCTAAGCCTGGTAAATGCTAAACTGTACAAATTAAACTTTGGAAAGCTGTTTAAGAACCTATCCTATGATACTGACAGATGGCATTGAATGATCCATACATGTTTAGATAGGATTACAGTGACTAAAATGATTTTGCTTCTTCGATTTTTATATCTGTGTCAAACACTCCCATTGGCTATACTGGATAATGTTTTAGTGCAACTACAAAGGAAAATACTCTCTTGTGTGGAGAAAAAGACCCCCCCCCCCTTGGGTCTCTAGGATAGCTCTAATTAAATGAAAAGCGAAAGGTGGGCTGGGAGATCCAGATTTTAAATGATATTATCGGACCACACAAATCAGGTCCCTGATGGAGTGGGGAGAAGCAGCTCCTAAGGCTTAGGTCCAGATTGAACAAGCTTTTGTAGGACCCACTGCTAGGTATGCAGCCCTTTGGGCTGCAGAGAAAATAACAAAGGAGGAGCTCACCAACCCCTATCTTAGGCACTCTGTTCAATTATGGAGCAAGACTTAATTGCTACAAAGGGATTGTCTACGTTAGCTGCAGGCGGTCTCTAAAGCACCTCTCATCATCCTATATAATCATCATACTTTGCAGTGGCATTCAAAGTTGCTCCAACTATGGGAGCGTAGGGGTATTCAGTACATTGGCCACTTGTATGTCAACCCTACTCTCCAGTCCTTTCAGGGCTTAAGAGATAGCTATGGTATTCCCAGAACTGAGCTTTACTTCTATCTCCAGTTGCAACATTTGCTCCTATGTTTTCCTCTTAAGTTGTGGTTAGAGGTCAAATTATCACCTTTTGAAGAACTGATGCAAGGTGGATCATGACAACATAAATTGATCTGCACCTTATATGATTTGTTAGCGGGGCAGGGAAATTCCAAATTGGCATTTGAACAAAATTGGGAATTTGATTTGGGGTGTGATAACATCTATCATAATACCCTCCATATCTCTATTTCAGCTAATTTAGCAGAAGGGAGTGTGAAATTTCTTTATAGATGGTACCCCCCCCCCCCCCCCCCTTCTAGACTTGTTAAATTCAATTCTAAATAGAATAAGCAGTGCTGGAGAGGTTGTGGTAAAAATGGTACATATTTTCACATTTGGTGGGAATGCCCAGTTATCCAAACTGCGTGGGTTCAGTGTGTGAATATGTTTACTTCTATGCTTGGCATGCAGATTGATCCTGCCGCATGACATTTTCCCACATCATGCTGTAGAACTATTTCTACCATGTATAGCTATTGTTAGGCGGAAGACTGCGAAGAGATGGAAAATGTCCTCAACTCCTGACATCCCACTCTTGCGGAGGGCTTTCTGGGATGCCTATTACCTTAGTAAACTTATGGCCCTTAACAATGGGCACATGGCAAAATTTGAAAAATCATGGGCCCTTCTTAACCTGATGAGAGAACCAGATCATGCTAGACTTTATCATCATGGATACGAGATGTTTGCTAATTTTTCTTGCAATGTTGAGCAACTGATCAGCTATTACTATAGTCTATAGATTTGTTATCATGCAGCTGTATTTTTTCGGACACACAGCATTTGTAAATTGTGGGGTTTAATCCTTTTATAATTAACCATGTATGTTTAATTTATAATTTCTATTTACCTCTTAGTATTAATTCTATAAGGTATTCTGGGCTCCTTTTACAAAAGCGGCGCTACTGATTAGTATGCGCTGAATGCGAAGAAACCCAGAAGAAAACACGCTCCCACCTTCCTGCATACTTATGCCACCCAATCCAAAAGCAAACTTTAGTCCAGTCCAATCCACAGCATGTCCAACTCCTACGCAACTTGGGCTCAGGCCAGGGAAAAGAAGGGGTGACTTGACAGCCAGGGTGAGGTCACACATGCATGCTTGTTTTTCCATGTATGCACACAGACTCTTGAGTACAAATGAAGAAAGTGCATTAAAGTAATCTGCAAGCTGTCTCTGTCCCCTGGGGATGAGCTCTGCCTGGAGCAAGTAAAGCACCGTCTAGCAACTCTGTCTCCCCTGCTGTGGTCTGCCAGATCAAGCAGGAAGCAATAACCAAACCAGCTTCATCCTTCTACAATGTGCATAGTTAGGGGGACTGTAGGACATTTTTGACAAGCAGGAAGAAAAGGTACAGGTACTGCATACCCCTATGTACCACCTGAAAAAAGCCCCGACTATACACACCGCATTTTTCCTCCAGACCAGCATATCTTCTTTACCCCTTCCCAGAGAGAATTTAAGCCAGAATCGATGTTACCAGCTAATAAATCAAGCTTCATTTTCTGGCTAAATCATGTATTTTTCCTATAATAATCTAAGAAATACTGTCCTACTTTCATCCAAGGGTTATGATCACTGATTATATTACAAATATATGTATAGAAGGGATAAATTAGACACGGAAAGTTGCTCATACAAAAGAAGCAATCAAAGTTTGGGGCCAGGGAAACGTTCCCGCCCCTGAAAAAAATAGATTGTTTAGGAAAACTGAGCCACCGAAGCAGATTTTCCACGCAGTAAAGCAATGCCATCTGCTTACACCCTGGCTGTCTGCAAGAAGCAGCTCCGGAGGAGCTGTGGGCTAATAACTATACGCTCTCAAATAACGAAGGACGTGGAGAGCAAAGCAAGGTTTGAACACTGAATTAGCAAGTAGTATGGGGAACGCAAAAATACCCACAACCTTAAACTAAAATAAACAAATAAACCTGCACCCACAATTCTTAAAACGTGTGCCTTATCTACAGTCTCCCACTTCTTATTTCAGTCACCGCAGCTACACAACCTGCCAAATATCAGGCATTTCACAAACATCGCCCCCCCCCCCTTACACACACACACACACAAACACCTCCAGCTGCAAAAGGCAGGATAAAAATAATACAGTCTCTTAGGGTAAAGGTCTGCCCATGTTTACCTTTCACCACCCGGTCTATCGTGGATAACGTCGGATCAATTGCCTTGTGCTCAGACATTTCCAGCCGGTGGACAAAATACACGTTAAATAGATGTCAAATCAGTCAATGTTCTTTTAATGCAAACAGTATGTGCCTTTCGGTCACTGAATTTTAAAGTGATTGATTTTGGTTTAAAGTTACACGTCCACCCCCTTGTCTCCTCCTCCTTGCTCGCCTTCAAGCCTTTCCTGTTTGCTCTTTCAGCTCTTGAAATGTCAATCACAACACAGCATCAAGGGAAAGTAATTAAAAAAAAAAGGTAAAGAATACAAATGTTTAAAACCCTTATTTTAAAAAACTGCAGCCAATGTAACACAGCAGACTGTATACACAGAGATTCTGCATATCTGTGCTTGCCTCTGTGCAATATCCTGTGCTTATGTGTGTATGACTGCAGCTACCATCACAGTGCGCACGCTCTCACACGCCGGCGTCCTCCACCAGCACACGGGGCCTGACCCACAACCTAGTCTCCTGGCAAAGGGGTTTCACGGTACCTCACCCCGTCTCATTGGTGCTCCACAGCAGCGGCAGGATACAACCTCCTTGCACTGCAGCCATTGGAAGAATGTGGCCATCAATCAAACCATTCCCCCAGCCCCTTCGAGTGATTCCTTGCAGTTTGTGCTCTGGCACTCGGCCTGCGGGGGAGGGGTAGAAGAGGCAGTAAAGGGAAAGAGGGTGTGTCTGCGTGGAGGGAATGGGGGATTCTAGCTGGAAACCAATGATGAAGACGTTACTGACTATACACACTGCATTTTACCTCTACAGCAGTATCTCTTCCTTCCCCTACTGTGTTTAAAAATAAAAAAGAAATTTATGTCAGCAGCCAGGCTCAATTATACCTGCTAAAATTCAAGCTTCATTTTTCGGATAAATTATGTATTTCTTCTATGACGATTGAAGAAATAATGTCTTACGTCCATCCATCCTACGCCTATGATCACTGATTACATTACAAATACATGCATAGAAGGGATAAACCAGACGGTTACTCATACCAAGGAAGGAAGCATTCACAGTTTGGGGCAAAGGAAATGTTCCTGTCCCCTGAAAAACATATATTCTTTAGGAAAACTGAGCCATCGAAGCAGTAAAGCAATATCATCTGCTTACACCCAGGCTGTCTGCAAGAGGAAGGAGCTCCGGGCTCATAGCTACAGTCTCAGTCGCTCGCTCTCTTAAATAACGAAGAAAATGGAGATCAAAGCAAGGTCTGGACACTCGCTTAGCAAGGAGTCTCTGTGACCCACAATCTCAACTAAAATACATGAACAAATAAACCTGCACCCACAATTCAGAGCACCAAGCTCCCGAAAACGTGCCTTATCTACAGTCTCCACTTCCTATTTCTGTCACAGCAGCTACACACCCTGCCAGATGTCAAGCAATTCACAAAGTGCAACCCGGTTATAGCCAGCATCCCCCAACCACCGCCCCCTCCCTCCCCCCCACCCCCCCATCAAAAAATCAATGAACACCTCTACCTGCAAAAGACAGGACAAGAAAAATACAGTCTCTTAAGGTAATGGTAATGTCTGCCCATGTTTACCTTTCACCACCCGGTCTGTAGTGGATAACTTCGGATCAATTGCCTTGTGTTCGGACATTTCCAGCTGGTGTACAATACGTCAAATAGATGTCAAATCAGTCAGTTGTTTTAATGCAAACGAAATCAGTATTGCCTCTCAATCACAGAATTTTAGGGTGATTTATTTAGGTTTAAAGTTACACGTCCACCCCCTCGCCTCCTCCTCCTTGCTCGCTTTCAAGCCTTTCAGGTTTGCTATTTCAGTTCTTGATCTGTCAATCACGACACAGAAATATAATAACAATTTTTTTAAAGGAAAAGAAAAAATGTTTAAAAATCCTGTTTGCAGCCAATGCAGTATAGCAGACTGTATACACAGAGAGCCTGCGTAACCCTGCTTGCCTCTGTGCAATGTCTGTGCTTATGTGTATGTGTGCCTCACCCCTTCTCATTGGTGCTCTGCAGCAGCGGCAAGCTAGCTACTCGGCTTCTCCTAGCTCCTTGGTTTTAGTAGCACCGCAGCCATTGGCTGAGAACAGCTATCAGTCAAACTATTCGTCTGGCTGCTTTAAGAGAATCCATGGAGCTTGTGCTCTGGTGCTTGGCCTGCGGGGGAGGAGTAGAGGAGGCGGTGAAGAGAAAGGGGGTGTGTCTGCAGGGAGGTAAGGGGGGATTCTCCTTGTCAGTCAGCGTGGAATAGTAAAAAAAAAAAAAAAAACCCTCCTTGATTTCTTTTGCTGCCTGGCTGGATGGGGCTGGCCCAACCCTGACAGAGGGAAAGGGATTGCACAGTGTGTTGCCGCAGTGCTGATGAGAGGTGATGAATAATCGATTATCCGTAGGCCTGTTTCTGTTTTTAAGATTTTTTTTTTAATGCCTGGGTTTTTCCATGATTGTCCTTTTGAACATTTTGATGCAATCTTTTACTTTTGTGTGTGTGTTTGAGATCCGTGTAGTTTTCATTTTCTTGCCAACCATTGTTGTTTTCTGTGCTGCAGTGTTGGTATTTTTTTTTTTTTGGGGGGGGGGGGTCATTTTTGTTTCCATTCAGTTTTTTTTCATTCACGAGTGTGTTAATACTATTTGTGTGAGACAGGACTGTTTCTGAGTTTCACTTACGACGGTCTTCCGCTCTCACAACTAAAGCAGTTTACCTGAGGGCAGATGCAGAAAGCTTCTGTGGTCAGAAGTCTGCTGTTAATGAGTGATCTACAGGTTTGTTAATGGCCAAAACCATGCATAGCAGTTTTAACACTATTGTTAACTCGTGCAGTAAGTCAGAGCACAACATATTAAAATGTATGGATAGGAGGCCATAGGTCAATCTCCTGCAATTAAAAACTGTGCCCTGATATCTGCCAGGTGACCACAACATGAGAAATCTACCACCAGAGCTGAGGTGGCATGGAAGTTAAGGATAGCCCCAGGGCCAGAAGCATAGCCAGGTTTTGACATCAGGGGGAGCAGACCTTTTCAAAAATAGATGCTGGTGTGAGGCTGCAGACCTAATTCATATAGGTGCCATTTCATTCAAAATATGTTTGGGGGAGGGCCTGCTCCCCTTTCACCCCACCTAGCTACCTCTCTGGATAGCCCCTGACCCCCCCCCCCCCCCCCCACACACACACACACACCATAGCTTTCTGCATTGGCTCAGCGGCACTCCTCAACCTCGACCCAACTCCCCTGACAAGTAAGGCCCTGGTGTCTCGTGGCACTCCCCAAACCCCTCCACCTCGCCATGCCATACCCTGAAGAGGCATTGCTCACTTGCTTCTGCCTCAGTGCCTCCATCATGGAAAATGGTGGCACCTGCCCCCACACAGTGCATCCTGAGACATTTTTCAATGGGTTGTGGATAACTGCCATTGTTGTAAAGCAACAGTGCTTTGCATTCTCATTGAATACTGCATCCCACAGGTAGAGGACATGAAATGAGACTGAAGGGGGGCAGACTCAGGAAAGATGTCAGGAAGTATTTCTTCACAGAGAGGGTGGTGAACGCTTGGAATGCCCTCCCGCGGGAGGTGGTGGAGATGAAAACGGTAACGGAATTCAAACATGCGTGGGATAGGCATAAAGGAATCCTGTGCAGAAGGAATGGATCCACAGAAGCTTAGCTGAAATTGG
Source organism: Microcaecilia unicolor (assembly GCF_901765095.1). Classification (NCBI taxonomy): domain Eukaryota; kingdom Metazoa; phylum Chordata; class Amphibia; order Gymnophiona; family Siphonopidae; genus Microcaecilia; species Microcaecilia unicolor. The sequence continues at coordinate 423,278,689 of NC_044032.1, forward strand.
GTGGCGGGGGGAAGAGGGGTTGGTGGTTGAGAGGCTAGGATAGGGGAGGGCTGACTTATACGGGGTCTGTGCCAGAGCCGGTGATGGGAGGCGGGACTGGTGGTTGGGAGGCGGGAAATACTGCTGGACAGACTTATACGGTCTGTGTCCTGAAAAAGACAGGTACAAATCAAGGTAAGGTATACACATATGAGTTTATCGTGGGCAGACTAGATGGACCGTGCAGGTCTTTTTCTGCCGTCATCTACTATGTTACTATGTGACAAGTTCACATTAGAAGCCATGCTGGGGGTCATGTGATGCTCTTTAGCTGAGCAGACATCTCTAAGCCAAGCTCTGCTCCGGCCACCCCAAATTCTTCAAATTTACCTGTGAGATCTTCCATATGCAGGGCTAGATGATCCCTGACAGCGAGATTAACATCCGGGGTACCCTGTGGCGGAGTTCCAGTGCATTTTAATGGTGGAATAGAGGGTAATGCCCACAAAGACCCTGCAGGCAGGAAAGCAGACCTCTGGCCCGAAGATGGCGCCAGTGAGTCCTCCACCGACAAGTTTATCGGTGGAGTCCACTAAAGATTTAGTGCAGCAGATATCGGTTGTGCTCGAGGACAAACTGTCTAGGCTGCAAACATCGGTGGATCACATCCGAGACTCCTTGGATCGACAGGGCGCGCGAATTCAGCATACGGAGGACCATATATCGCGTCAGGAGGATCGTGCTGAGATGGTAGACATGAAGATTCTGGTGCTTGAGAAGCAGTGTGCACTTTTAGTGCAGCAAGTTGATGATCAAGAGAATAGAGGCAGGCAAAACAATCTGCGAATTATAGGTTTGCCTGAATCTGTAAAAGAAACGGACCTTTGGAACTTCACCGAGAGATGGTTGCTGGAATATCTAAACATACAGTTTCCAGATAAGGTGTTGAGAGGATCCATCGTGTTGGGGTCTTGTGTGAGGGGGAGCAGCGTCCGAGACCTGTGCTGGCCAGAATACTTAATTATGCAGATAAAGATCGAGTACGACAGACAGAGGAAAGAAATCGATTGACTACAATGGACATAAGATGCTGCTGTTTTGGATTACTCGGCACGTGTTGCTGATCAGAGGAGGCAGATGGGCCGGCATTGTAAGCACCTTTTTGACAAAGGGATAAGATTTGCACTATTGTATCTGGTGAAGGTGCATGTGGTGCATGACAGCAAAACTGTCTTTTTTACCGAGCCTGGAGATTTGGGCTGTTTTGTGAACAAGCTGCAATGATTGGGCGGCGGGGATAGTGCTGGGCAGACTTATACGGTCTGTGCCAGAGCCGGTGGTGGGTGGCAGGGATAGTGCTGGGCAGACTTATACGGTCTGTGCCAGAGCTGGTGGTTGGGAGGCGGGGTTGGTGGTTGGGAGGCAGGGATAGGGCTGGCCAGACTTATACGGTCTGTGCACTGAAGAGGACAGTACAAATAAAAAAAGTAGCACATATGAATTTATCTTCTTGGGCAGACTGGATGGACCGTGCAGGTCTTTTTCTGCCGTCATCTACTATGTTACTATGATTGACGGAGGTGCGCTACTTTGCTCTATAATTATGCACAGGTGCTGAGTGGGAGTCTGGTTTGTGTCTTACACGTTTTGATTACTGCTGAGGAGCCTGATGTTGATTGGCAGCCTGGACCTCGGCCTGGGGCCCGGCTGAGCCTGAAGGAGAAGTTGGACTTTATGTCTCTTTTCTTCCTTGTTGGTTGATTTAAACAGGGGTGTCTAAGTTCGTCTAAGTATGTTATTGCTGTAGATTTCCTGTTCCTTAGGAAGATCTTTCTTTTATTGCTTATAGACGGGGGTGGGGAGGGGGGCATGGGAAGGTTAGTGGTGCAGAGGAAGGGAGATGCTTGTTGTGATTTGGTATGGGTTATGTGTGTTTATTTTGTTGGTCTCTGCGGTGGGTTGGGTGGAAGGGAGGGGGTGGGTTTGTTTTAATCCCTGGGAGGGGTTCTGTTTTTTTTTTTGGGGGGGGGCATTAGGAGGGATACGTGTGGTCCTTGTTTGCTGAATTTCTATAGGGCATGGGGGGGGGGGGGGGTTGTTACCACAGAGTGTCGGGAAGGGGAAGTCTCTGTTTTGTGATGTCAGCTTCACTTCTGCCCGGGGGAATCAGCTGGGAGGTCTTCTGGGCACATTGAGAATAGCAGTGTATTCGTTTGATCCTCGTTTACTGACGGTGCTCCATGGTTGCTCTTAAAGTGGTATCGTTGAATGTTGATGGTGTCCCTTCTCCAGTGAAAGGAGCAAAATTTTTGCAGGCGTTTAAAAGATTGCACACAGACATAGCGTTTCTACAAGAAACCCATTTGGGGAAAGCAGAACACCTTAAACTAAAGAGGGATTGGGTGGGGGATCTATATTTTGCCGCCTATAACAGCAGGCAGCGGGGAGTAGCTATATTGTTTAAGAGAAGCGTCGTGTTTACGTTGCACAAGCTATACCAGGACCCAGAAGGTCGGTTTCTAATTGTGGCATGGTTACTGCAAGGAAAGCAGATAGCTCTTTGTAATATTTATGTACCTAATTTTTATTCTCACAAATTTTTTACACTTTTGGCAGCACGTTTGGCCACCTTCGATGAATATCCCTTAATCCTGGGAGGGGATTTTAATATCACTAGTGACCCATTGATAGACTGCAAGCCGCCCAAACGACCATCCAAAGACCATGAAGGGAAAGGGGTTATTCAAGAGATGGGGGTGGTGGATTATTAACGCTTACATCACATAGATGAAGCAGCTAAAGCGGTACTCCGAGGTAAAATCATAGCATACACTGCATCTTTGAATAGAGATAGGGAACGTAAGATTCGTGATCTTTCGAAGCAATTGGGAGATGCTAGGAGGGTTTTTGTTTTCAGCCCATCTTATGTATCCTGCAAGGTTTACTTTGATGTTAAGAAACAGCTTCAGTGGTGCTGGACGCTAGGACTCTCTGTAGTATTAAGCTTCACAAATATCGTCTACACCAATGGGGCAATAAAGACTGGTAAATTGTTGGCTTCTTGTCATGTTTTCACAGCAGGAACTGGGTTGTGAGCCCTTGGGCCACTGCCGAGGAGCGGCAGTGGCAGGCAAAACCACCCCACGCTAGAGACAGGGCAAATCTCATGCAAGCAGTCAGGCTTCACCTGCACTTGGCCACTTTTCACCCAGAGTTGAGCTCTGGGCTTCAGGTGGCCGGCAGGACTTGCCGGACAGGGCAGGACTGGATAACAGCAAGGCAGCACAGGGACTGAGGGTCAGAGGGGAAAGGGAGGAACATGGGCAGCAAGGCAGGAGACTGGGCAAGGAAGGGAAAGCTAAAGGGCAGAACAGAAAGCTGCAGAATGGCCACTAAACAGGGAGCACACATTGACTAACAAAACACAAAACTAAGCAGCCCCAGAGCCAGTACACAGACAAACAGAAACTACACATAGACTTACAAACAAGAAACCAGGCAAGGAAAGCAAGCAAACCTAAACTAAACACAGACTAACTAGAAACAGGCAAGAATCTCAGGCAACTACCGGACTAGCAGAAGTGCAGCAAGCACCAATATACCAGGGCCTTAGACGCAAGGCAAAGGCAGAGAGGTTCCAAATGGCTAATAAGCCCAGCAGGCAGCTGAGACTCAGGTGCAACAATCACCAGGCAACTAAGGGTCGGGCAGCCTGGAAGATCGGGACTGGACTGAGCTGAAATCTGGAATGGGTGACAGCACACCGACAATCTAATACAGCCAGCACACAGAGACAGAACTAACTCACAAAGAACAGACAGAAGCCAGCTCAGAAGCTGACCACAGGAAATAAGGTGAGTCTGAGAGGGGTCACGGCCACAGACGTGACACTTCTTTAGTGAAGCAGAGGTCAGCAAAAAGTTACATTGGCCGAATTAGGGAAGCCGCAGGAACCAACCACACACGCGGGAAGCCATACAGAAGGACTTTATCCGGTTCTACACCAACCTCTATTGTAAAAGCCCCTTTTCCGTTGAAAGATGGGAGGAGTTCTTTACCAAAGTGAACCTTCCATCAGTGACGCCAGATCAATTGGCGCTCCTCAATGCTCCTTAGCGAGGGATTGAGGTGCAGAGAGTCATTAGGCAGCTGAAGTTGGCTAAGGCACCAGGCCCAGATGGTCTTGATACTGAATTCAAAATGTTGCAGGATCTGGTGATCCCTTCCTTTATCCCAATGTGTAAAGATTTGAAAGACTCACGTATTATGGGCCCCACCCTGAATCATGTTTATATCACGATCCTCTCCAAGCTGGGAAAGGATGTTGATCTTGTGGGATCTTATAGGCCTATCTCATTTTGCTAAATCAGGATAAGATTCTGGCGGTGGCCCTGGCGTCTAGACTCAATTCGTTTCTGCCCCTCCTAGTCCACAAAGATCAGGTGGGTTTTGTCCTGGGAAGGTAAGCTTCCGCCAATATACAGAAAGTAACATAGTAACATAGTAGATGACGGCAGAAAAAGACCTGCGCGGTCCATCCAGTCTGCCCAACAAGATAAACTCACATGTGCTACTTTTTGTGTATACCTTACCTTGATTTGGACCTGTCCTTTCCGGGCACAGACCGTATAAGTCTGCCCAGTACTATCCCCGCCTCCCAACCACCAGCCCCGCCTCCCACCACCGGTTCTGGCACAGACCATATAAGTCTGCCCAGCACTATTCCCGCCTCCAAACCACCAGTCCTGCCTCCCACCATCGGCTCTGGCACAGACCGTATAAGTCTGCCCAGCACCATCTCCGTCTCCCGCCACTGGCTTTGCCACCCAATCTCGTCTAAGCTCCTTAGGATCCATTCCTTCTGAGCAGGATTCCTTTATGTTTATCCCACGCATGTTTGAATTCCGTTACCGTTTTCGTTTCCACCACCTCCCGCGGGAGGGCATTCCAAGCATCCACTACTCTCTCCGTGAAAAAATACTTCCTGACATTTTTCTTGAGTCTGCCCCCCTTCAATCTCATTTCATGTCCTCTCGTTCTACTGCCTTCGCATCTCCGGAAAAGGTTCGTTTGCAGATTAATACCTTTCAAATATTTGAACGTCTGTATCATATCACCCCTGTTTCTCCTTTCCTCCAAAGTATACATGTTCAGGTCCGCAAGTCTCTCCTCATTTGTCTTGTAACGCAAATCCCATACCATTCTCGTAGCTTTTCTTTGCACCGCTTCAATTCTTTTTACATCCTTAACAAGATACGGCCTCCAGAACTGAACACAATACTCCAGGTGGGGCCTCACCAATGACTTATATAGGGGCATCAACACCCCCTTTCTTCTGCTGGTCACACCTCTCTCTATACAGCCTAACAACCTTCTAGCTAGGGCCACCGCCTTGTCACACTGTTTCGTCGCCTTCAAATCCTCAGATACTATCACCCCAAGATCTCTCTCCTCATCCATACCTATCAGACTCTCCCCGCCTAACACATACATCTCCCGTGGATTTCTACTCCCTAAGTGCATCACTTTGCATTTCTTCGCATTGAATTTTAATTGCCAAACCTTAGACCATTCTTCTAGCTTCCGTAGGTCCTTTTTCATGTTTTCCACTCCCTCCGGGGTGTCCACTCTGTTACAGATCTTAGTATCATCCGCAAATAGGCAAACGTTACCTTCTAACTCTTCGGCAATGTCACTCACAAATATATTGAACAGAATCGGCCCCAGCACCGATCCTTGAGGCACTCCACTACTCACCTTTCGCTCCTCTGAGTGAATTCCATTCACCACCACCCTCTGGCGTCTGTCCGTCAACCAGTTCCTAATCCAGTTCACCACTTCGGGTCCTATCTTCAGCCCATCCAGTTTATTTAAGAGCCTCCTGTGGGGAGCCGTATTTTGCTAGAGGGGAGTCAAAAGTCAGGGGATACCATCGTGGCCAGTCTGGATGCGGAAAAGGCCTTCGATAAGGTGATTTGGGAGTATTTGTTCTGGGTGCTACAGTGATTTGTACATAAGTACATAAGTAATGCCATACTGGGAAAAGACCAAGGGTCCATCGAGCCCAGCATCCTGTCCACGACAGCGGCCAATCCAGGCCAAGGGCACCTGGCAAGCTTCCCAAACGTACAAACATTCTATACATGTTATTCCTGGGATTTTGGATTTTTCCAAGTCCGTTTAGTAGCGGTTTATGGACTTGTCCTTTAGGAAAACGTCCAACCCCTTTTTAAACTCTGCTAGGCTAACCGCCTTCACCACTTTCTCCGGCAACGAATTCCAGAGTTTAATTACACGTTGGGTGAAGAAAAATTTTCTCCGATTTGTTTTAAATTTACTACACTGTAGTTTCATCGCATGCCCCCTAGTCCTAGTATTTTTGGAAAGCGTGAACAGACGCTTCACATCCACCTCTTCCACTCCACTCATTATTTTATATACCTCTATCATGTCTCCCCTCAGCCGTCTCTTCTCCAAGCTGTATAGCCCTAGCCTCCTTAGTCTTTTTTCATAGGGAAGTCGTCCCATCCCCGCTATCATTTTAGTCGCCCTTCGCTGCACCTTTTCCAATTCTACTATATCTTTCTTGAGATGCGGCGACCAGAATTGAACACAATACTCAAGGTGCGGTCGCACCATGGAGCGATACAACGGCATTATAACATCCTCACACCTGTTTTCCATACCTTTCCTAATAATACCCAACATTCTATTCGCTTTCTTAGCCGCAGCAGCACACTGAGCAGAAGGTTTCAGTGTGTTATCGACGACGACACCCAGATCCCTTTCTTGGTCCGTAACTCCTAACGTGGAACCTTGCATGACGTAGCTATAATTCGGGTTCTTTTTTCCCACATGCATCACCTTGCACTTGCTCACATTAAACATCATCTGCCATTTAGCCGCCCAGTCTCCCAGTCTCGTAAGGTCCTCTTGTAATTTTTCACAATCCTGTCGCGATTTAACGACTTTGTATAACTTTGTGTCATCAGCAAATTTAATTACCTCGCTAGTTACTCCCATCTCTAAATCATTTATAAATATATTAAAAAGCAGCGGTCCTAGCACGGACCCCTGAGGAACCCCACTAACTACCCTTCTCCATTGTGAATACTGCCCATTTAACCCCACTCTCTGTTTCCTATCCTTCAACCAGTTTTTAATCCACAATAGGTCATTTCCACCTATCCCATGACCCTCCAATTTCCTCTGTAGCCTTTCATGAGGTACCTTGTCAAACGCCTTTTGAAAATCCAGATACACAATATCAACCGACTCCCCTTTGTCCACATGTTTGTTCACTCCTTCAAAGAATTGAAGTAAATTGTGTTGGAATAATGTATTGTATTTTACATGCATTGCCTGTCACCAATTTTTTCTCTGTGATTACTCTGTGACCTCTGATGTAAATTGCTTAGAGAGGTCACACCCATGCAACTTCCTGTGGGGGTTAGGCACAGCACATGGAGCTCATGTTCTCTCCTAACCTGAGAGAATCTATGGTGGTGTGAGCATCCATTACCATCTAAGCACATGGAAAGAGCTGATAATCCAAATGTATAGTATTATGTATATATAAGCCTGTCTGAATATAATCTAACAACAAACTGTGAGTAAACAGATGTTTTGTTACTTCAACTTTAAAGTGACTCAGCAGTGAATTATTCAGGGGTGTATGAGAGAGATGAAGAAAGAAATTAACATTTCTAAAGCTGAAGCTGTGTGTATAAAATCTGCTAATTATTTACTACAAATAATCCAACAAAAGGGTTATGGGCCCAGGGCCAGGAATTGAAAAAGAAGAGAAATATTACCAGGCAGTAAAAAAGCCACATTTTTCTCTTAAGTTTTAAAAGAAAGATTCAGTCTGTCTCTCTCTCCCCCCACACACCAAACAGCAGGCAAGGCTAAGAAAATGGCTGAGGGAGGAAATTCACCATTTTTCTACTCTCTCAAGGTGCCTAAATTAACTGAATTTAATTATCAGCAGTGGGAACTAAGATTCATATGTCTCCTTCAAGCAAAGAAACTAAATATATGCTTAGACCAAAACAGAACAGCTGAAAATATGGCTGAATGGGACAATGCAAACTATTATGTGAAGTGCATGTTTTTGGAAGCTCTCTCAGAGAAACAAGCCATATTAGTGGAGGGAAAAGATACACCAAAGGACATTTTATATAAACTGAGAACTATGTATGCAACTACATATGCAAAGCAGCAACCAATTTGGTTAGCAGAGTTGAATGAAACCAAATTAAGGGATAAAAGTAAATGTAATGATCACATTATGCATCTTATGTCTTCATTTCAAAAGCTAGAACTTTCTGGAATTCCCATGTGTGATGCATTGAAAAGAGCATTTCTTTTTACCTCACTATCAAAGAAGTTTGATGTTTTTAGGTCTGTAAATGAAGCCATTGAAGGGCAATCTTTTGAACAGGCAGCATCAAAACTAAGGCAGGAATGCATAATAAATGATTCTGAGGAGATGTGTTCTCAAAGCAAGTCAGAGAGAAATGAAACAAATTTCTTGGCAAAGAACAGAGGAAGGCGGAGCTATGGGAAAACTCCACCCAAGGGCAAGCTGATTTGCTATTCATGTGGAAAGGAGGGACATGTATCTAAATGGTGTAAGGAAACACAAAACACTCCCTCTAGCTCACCTAAGCCAATGGAACTAAAGAATTTTCCAAGCAGAAAATGTATGAAAGACAATGATAAACATAAGGGCTTTCTAATGGCAGAAAAATCTTTGACTATGGTAAATAATAATTCAAATGAAAGTACTTGGATTTTGGATTCGGGGAGCACATGCCATTTAACCAATTCTAAGGATTTCTTTCAGGAAATGTGTCCAGAAGAAGGTATTCTTAATACTGCAAATGCAGGGACTGCTAAGATCCAAGCAAAAGGCATTGGATTCTTAAAATGCAAAGTGTCTAATGAAGTTAAAGAAATTCCTGTAAGTGATGTCTTGTATATTCCCCAAGCAGTTTGCAATATGCTTAGTGTATCTACATTAGTTAAGAAGGGATTTGTGATTCATTTTGAAAACAGTAAGTGCACAATCTCTAAAAATGATGAAGTGTATGCTGAAGCTTTTATGCATAATGATGTTTATAAACTGAGCATTTCAGGTGAAGCCTCACATCTGGCGCAAGTAAGGAAGAATGATGGTAAATGTAGTCTGGAAATCTGGCACCGCCGCCTGGGACATCGTGATTTTAAGGTGATCCAGGATCTTCACAGTGGGCAACTAGCCACCGGCATTCAGATAAGTGCAGATGCTGGTAAAATGGAGAAATGCATAGACTGTGTTACTCAAAAAGGTGTGAGACCCTCATTTCCTGCATACACAGGAAATAGGAGTAATAAAGTGCTGGACTTAATACACAGTGACTTATGTGGACCGTTTAATATCCCATCATTGGGAAATAACAGATTTGTGCTAATATTCTTGGATGATTTCTCTAGATACTGTGTGGCCTATTTGCTGAAAGAAAAAAGTCAAGTCACAGACATGCTGAAGAAATACGTAGCCATGGTGAGCAATAAATTTGAAAGAAAACCAAAGGTTCTTCAGACCGACAATGGTGGTGAGTTCACTTCACAAAGCATGCGCACATTTCTAGAACAAGAAGGCATTCAGCATATCACAACAGTAGCTTATACACCAGAGCAAAATTCTGTTGCAGAGAGAAAATTTAGGTCACTTGTGGAAATGACCAGATGTATGCTGTCAGATAGCAATCTCCCTAAAAGACTATGGGGGGAAGCCATTCTCACAGCAGTGTACCTACAAAACAGAATGCCAACTAAAGGCGCTGAGCGCACACCACATGAGACATGGCATGGTAGGAAGCCAAACCTGTCACACATAAGAACATTTGGAAGTACAGCATATGCTCATGTACCAAAGCAAAGAAGGCATAAGCTGGATTCCACAACAGAAAGGGGCATTTTAGTTGGCTATGCTCCAGGACACAAAGGATATAGAATTTTGAATCTGAAAACTGGCATTGTTGGCATAAGACATGTTACATATTTTGATGAAAACAAAAGGGTTGATAAAGGCTGGATTATCCCAGATGAGCCTTATCATCCAGAATATGAAACTAGAACCATAATAGACATGCCAGTGTATATAAATGCCATACCAAGGCAGATGTCTGAAAGCAACTCACCTGTATCTAACGAGGAACAGGCAGAGGAAGCAGACACAGAAAGGATCATTGCAGGAGACAGTACAGTTGGAGAAGGGGAATCAATTGGAGAAGGACTCTCAGATTTAGAGGATGCGGAAAGGTCAGACCAACCTGTTGTCAGACGCTCATCCATGGAAAACAAAGGTGTTCCACCCCCAAGACTGTCTTACCTAACAAAGTCAGCAGAAGCTCAAGAGCCCTTAACATGGGATGAGATTGAGAAAATGCCAGCAGAAGAAGCTGCTGAATGGCGTAAAGCTGCACAAGAAGAAATTGATGCATTGGATAAAAATAATACTTGGATTCTTACAAAATTACCTCCTGGCAAGAAAGCTATAGGATGCAAATGGGTATTCAAGTTAAAAAGGAATGCACAAGGAAAAGTGGAAAGGTATAAAGCCAGATTAGTCGCAAAGGGATATCTTCAAAAATATGGAGAAGATTTTGATGAAGTGTTTGCACCTGTAGTGAAACACACGACAATAAGAACACTTCTGAGCATTGCAGTCTCAAAAGGCATGCAAGTCAACCACATTGATGTGAAAACAGCATTTCTTCATGGAGATATAACTGAAGACTTGTACATGGAACAGCCAACAGGTTTCATAAATACAAAACAAAGACAGCTAGTGTGTAAATTAAACAAAGGTCTTTATGGATTAAAGCAAAGTGCAAAATGTTGGAATGACAAATTGCATGAAATATTGACAAATTTAGGATTTAAGCAAGGTGAAGCAGATAAATGCTTGTACACTAGGTGCAGAAATGGACAATATGCATACATTTTAGCTTTTGTTGATGATCTGCTCATTGCAAGCGAAAGTGAGCAAGAGTACAAGGACATTGTAAAATATTTAAACCAGAATGTTGAGATAAAAGAACTTGGTAATGTGTCATACTATCTTGGTATAGAAATTGAGAAACAAAATGATGGTTCTTATCTTCTAAGCCAGAAGCAGAAAATAAATGAGCTTATTGAAAGTTTAGGTATGCAAGATGCCCAAGTTGTAAGCACTCCCATGATCACTGATTTTCTGAAGGATGAAACAGTAAGAGAACCTTTACCAGATAACATCCAATATAGATCAGCCATAGGTAAGCTTTTATATCTAACTACCACATACAGGGCTGATATAGCAAATGCAGTAGGAATTTTGAGCAGAAGGGTCAGCTCACCTACCAAATCAGATTGGACTGCAGTTAAAAGGATGGTAAGGTATTTAAAAGGTACCATTGATTGTAAATTAAAGATTTCAGCCAATAGTAATCCAAAACTAATATGTTACTGTGATTCAGATTGGGCAGGGGATCATTCTGATTATAAATCCACAAGTGGATATGTGTTTATGTATGGAAATGTACAAATTTCATGGGCCAGTCATAAACAAAGTATTGTGAGTCTGTCTTCTACAGAAGCTGAATATGTGGCCGTATCGGAAGCATGCAGAGAACTGATGTGGATTGAAAAACTTTTGCTGGATTTTGGAATAGCTGAAAAGAGACCAATCCAGATAATGGAAGATAATCAGAGCTGCATCAGACTGTCACAGAATGACAAGGTTCAGTCACGCACCAAGCACATCGCAACGAAATACCACAACGTGCGAGAGCTGGCGAAAGAAGGGGTCATCAGTCTACACTATTGTCACACCAGTGAAATGACAGCTGACATCATGACCAAACCGTTACCCAGAGAACGTTTTGAGAATCTGCGTATAAAGCTTGGACTTTGTGTGAATTAATAATTGCATGACAGTTATGCATGAGAAGGGGTTTGTTGGAATAATGTATTGTATTTTACATGCATTGCCTGTCACCAATTTTTTCTCTGTGATTACTCTGTGACCTCTGATGTAAATTGCTTAGAGAGGTCACACCCATGCAACTTCCTGTGGGGGTTAGGCACAGCACATGGAGCTCATGTTCTCTCCTAACCTGAGAGAATCTATGGTGGTGTGAGCATCCATTACCATCTAAGCACATGGAAAGAGCTGATAATCCAAATGTATAGTATTATGTATATATAAGCCTGTCTGAATATAATCTAACAACAAACTGTGAGTAAACAGATGTTTTGTTACTTCAACTTTAAAGTGACTCAGCAGTGAATTATTCAGGGGTGTATGAGAGAGATGAAGAAAGAAATTAACATTTCTAAAGCTGAAGCTGTGTGTATAAAATCTGCTAATTATTTACTACAAATAATCCAACAAATTGGTCAGGCAAGATTTCCCCACACAAAAGCCATGCTGACTTGGTCTCAGTAATCCATGTCCTCGGATGTGCTCTGTAATTTTGTTTTTAATAATAGCCTCTACCATTTTCCCCGGCACCGACGTCAGACTCACCGGTCTATAATTTCCCGGATCTCCCCTGGAGCCTTTTTTAAAAAATGGGCGTTACATTGGCCACCCTCCAATCTTCCGGTACCACGCTCGATTTTAAAGATAAGTTGCATATCACTAGCAGTAGCTCTGCAAGCTCGTTTTTCAGTTCTATCAGTACTCTAGGATGAATACCATCCGGTCCAGGAGATTTGCTACTCTTCAGTTTGCCGAACTGCCCCATTACGTCCTCCAGGTTTACCGTGAAGTCAGTAAGTTTCTCCGACTCGTCCGCTTGAATTACCATTTCCGACACCGGTATCCCACCCAAATCTTCCTCGGTGAAGACCGAAGCAAAGAATTCATTCAGTCTCTCCGCTACGTCAGGGGGACGTTTTATTCGTGGACATTTTTAGACTGGATTCGTGCACTCTATAGTAACCTCTCAGCTCAGATTATTATCAATGACACTGACTGAGAAGTTTTCATTGCATGGGGGAACCAGGCAGGGTTGCCCGCTATACCCCCTTTTATTTATACTGACTTTGGAGCCTCTCGCAGCGCAGATTCGTCAGGAACCTGCCCTGTCTGGGGTGTCCATGGGGGGTAGGGAGTATTAAATTAATTTGTTTGCGGATGATATGCTCCTAGTGCTAGACAACGCATCCTCCGGCTTACTGCAAGTTATGACCATCATACGGAAGTTTGGCTTATTCTGTGGCCTAAGTATAAATTTTGGGAAGTCGGAGGCGTTACCCATCAGTAGTCCTTGTGTGAGCGCCTCTCTGTCCAGCTTCCCTCTGTCCTGGGCCGGGGGGTCTCAAGTGTCTTGGAGTATACTTGGGGGCGGATTCGGCCTGGGTCTACAAGAAAAATGTCTTGGAAAAGCTAGACGGGATAAAACAATTGTGTCACTGTTGGAAAGACCTCCCTGTAAACTTTCTGGGTCGTGTTGCATTAGTTAAAATGGTCCTCCTGCCTAAAATATTGTATCCTTTGCAAATACTTCCACTCTGGGTACGTGGACCAGAGGATCGTCTGTTTTGAAGCATCATCAGCACCTTTATTTGGCATGCTAAGAGACCTAGGAAATCCTTCACTAAGCTAACTTTTGGCAAGGCCCGGGGGGGGGGGGGGGGTGCTTCCTGATCTGAGGATGTATGTTTCGGCGCTTCTGTGTTGGGTGCATGAGATCCATTTGGGAGTCAATTTCTTCGCTCCAGCTGGCTTTTGGGAAAGCTGGAGTGCCCCCTTACCATCCTTTTGCAGTGCTCGGTCTTCAACAGCTACGGGGTTTGGCAGTTTTGTAGGGAAACCCTTGGGTGCTCTGAGACGGACGTGGGAGTGGTGGTGACTTGGAGGAGAAGATAGCCCCTTTCCTACCTTGGTAGGTAATCCCAACTTTCCTGCTGGTTGTGGTTCCCCCGTGTTTAAGCGATGGGCTGAGAGTGGATGTCAATACTTGGGGCATCTGAGGCAATTGGGGGGCAAGGACTTCCCATCTTTTGATCAAATCCGGCGTGCATGGAGTGTCCCGAATCCTCTTTTTTTTTTTTGTGTATGTCCAGGTGCGGGACTATGATCTGACCCTTGAGCGACGCTGTGGGAGGCCAGTGGCTTTCCAACGTGCGGACCTGTTTTTTTTTAACCTGCCATCCAAATCAAACCGGCTTTCCCAGTGGTACCAGTTTATTTGGGATTCCAGTAAGGCTCGTTATTTGGAAAAATAGCGGGAGAATGGAGCCAGGATGTGGTGGAATGTGTTTCAGAGGCTCAGCTGGAGGCTGTATTTGAATGTGTTAGTAAAGTGACACCTAATGCAGCATTGCAAGATATTCAGTTCCGGGTCCTACATAGAGTGCACATTACCAAGCAGAGGGGGAAGGCCATGGGGTTGTGGGAGCGTGATTTGTGTGTTAAACGCAAGGCAAGCGTTGGCACTAGGGTTACCATACGTCCGGATTTCCCCGGACATGTCCTCTTTTTGAGGGCATGTCCGGGGCGTCCGGCGGATTTTGCCCCTGCCCACGTTTGTCCGGATTTCTGGACAAACGTGGGCGCGGGTGCGGGCAGGCGCGTGCGTGCGGTGGGCGTGTGGGCGGGCGATCGGCGCCGTGGGTCTGGTGACCTGGTCTCCCGTCCCCTCCCCTTCCTTACCATGTTCCCTGGTGGTCTAGTGACGTCTTCGGGGCAGGAAAGAGTCCCCTCTTTCCTGCCCGGAGCGCTGCCTCCCCTGTCTTATCATCCTTCTCGGTCTGGCTGGGGATTCAAAATGGCCGCCGAGAGTTGAACTCTCGCGAGGCCGCTTCAACTCTCGGTGGCCATTTTGAATCCCCAGCCATACCGAGGAGGATGCAGCAGGCAAGGGCAGGCAGCGCTCCGGGCAGGAAAGAGGGGGCTCTTTCCTGCCCCGAAGAGAAGACGCTACTAGACCACCAGGGCTAGACAGTAAGTGAGGGGGGGGTATGTGATGGGGGGAGGGGACTATGTGACGGGGGGGGGGAATAGGGGCGGAACCCGGACCTGAAGGGGGCGTGGCAGGGGCGGGGCATGAGGCGTGGCGGGGGCGGGGTAGGGGGGCGTGACATGTGTCCTCTTTTTCAGAGGACACAAAATGGTAACCCTAGTTGGCACCTTCCAGCATTCCTTTATGGAGTGTCCGGCGTTGTCTGTGTTCTGGGTCGGTGCACTGAGAGTCATTGAAGACACTTTGTGTTGTGCATTTGACTGGTCTTACTTGGTAGTGCTGATGGGTAGTGCGGCACACTTGTCACAAAAGGGCCTTGGGGAGGTGCAGTGTAAGTTTGTGTTATTAGCGGCCTTCCTTATCAAAAAGTGAATTTTATAGTCCTGGGCTGACCCGGCTCCCCCCCTCAGTAGCTGCCTGGCATGGTTTTATGTGGGAAATGGCAAACTGGCTGCTTACTTTCAAGTTTTCAGTTTCAGTGGGGCATCGTCAGTACCAAGATATTTGGAGCAGATATGTTTCTTTGTATGTATCAGAGACTGCTGCGGGAGACTACGTCTTTCAGTGTTTGTGTGGTAAGGGGGAGGCGAGGTGAGGGGATAAAATTAAGAAACTATGAATCAGAGGAGGGGAGTTGATATCTGTTTTTGGCACCTAGAAAGATGAGAACGAGTTAGTTTAAGTTTGAATTTTGCCTTTGTGCGTTCTGTTCTGATTTGTAATGTGCTTGTTGGAGCGCTTTTGATGCACTTTGTTGTATGCATTTTTTTGATTCTCTGATTCAATAAATATATTTTCAAAAAAAAAAAAAAAAGAAGCCAAGCTGTCAGTGGCTCTAAAGTGGGGCTTTCTCCTTTAGACCTCACAGTGAGCACTGCCCTCTTTGTCAGACGTATGTGTTTCTCTTTCATTTACCTTGTAAGTCCATCTATTGTTTTGTAAAACAGGATACTGCTGGAGTGGTGCTGTGCTACTGCTGACTGTTTGGGATGCATTCCAGGAGCGAAGTTGCCTGAGGCCTTGGATGAAAAAGCAAAGTATAGCCCCTCTTCTGGTATCCATCTTTGTCATTTAGCCTTTCCTCAAAGGGAAGTCGTCCCATCCCCGAAGGCGGACATGGGCGTGGCTACCTGATGGCCGGCTTTTGAGGATAATGGAAAAAAAAGCAGCGTTAATCAGTATTTTGCTGCTTTTACTTGGTCTTTTATTTTCACAACCAAGCCTCAAAAAGGTGCCCGAACTGACCAGATGACCACCGGAGGGAATGGGGGATGACCTCCCCGTCCTCCCCCAGTGGTCACCAACCCCCTCCCACACTAAAACATTAAACCTAAAAACCTTTTTTGCATGCCTGTATGCCAGCCTCAAATGTCATACCCAGCTCCCTGACAGCAGTATGCAGGTCCCTGGAACAGTTTATGTTGGTTGCAGTGGATTTCAGGCAGGTGGACCCACGCCTATCCCCCCCTGCCTGTTACACTTGTGGTGGTAAGTGTTGAGCCCTCCAGACCCCCCCAAAACCCGCTGTACCCACATGTAGGTGCCCCCCTTCACCCATAAGGACTATGGTAGTGGTGTAGAGTTGTGGGGAGTGGGTTTTGGGGGGGATTTGGGGGGCTCAGCACCCAAGGTAAGGGAGCTATGCACCTGGGATGTATTTGTATATTTTAAAATACATCTTTTTCAATAATATGGTTCCAGCCAGCTGTAGCGCCGCCGCCAAAATAGATTGCCAGTGATCTATTTCGCCGGCGACATTCGATTATGCCCCTCTATCCTGCTTATAATCGAATGAGAAAAACGCCCAAGTTCCGACCTAAATCGGGAGATGGACGTTTATCTCACAAAACCGAATAAAGCGGTATAATCGAAAGCCGATTTTTGGACGTTTTCAACTGCAATCCGTCGCGGATGCGGACAAAGTTGATGGGGGCGTGTCAGAGGTGTGGCGAAGGCGGAACTGGGGCGTGGTTATCTGCCGAACAGAGATGGGCGCATTTCACCGATAATGGGAAAAAAGTATGCGTTTTTAGCTAGAATTTAGGACACTTTTCCTGGACCCTGTTTTTTCACGAATAAGGCCCCAAAAAGTGCCCTAAATGACCAGATGACCACTGGAGGGAATCGGGGATGACCTCCCCTGACTCCCCCAGTGGTCACTAACCCCCTCCCACCACAAAAAATGAAGTTTCTCAACTTTTTATTTTCACCCTCAAATGTCATACCCAGCTCCCTGGCAGCAGTATGCAGGTCACTGGAGGAGTTGTTAGGGGGTGCAGTGGACTTCAGGCAGGTGGACCCAGGCCCATCCCCCCTACCTGTTACAATTGTGCTGCTTAATGCTTATTAGTCGTCCAACCCCCCCCAAACCCACTGTACCCACATGTAGGTGCCCCCCTTCACCCCTTAGGGCTATAGTAATGGTGTAGACTTATGGGCAGTGGGTTTTGAGGGGGATTTGGGGGGCTCAACACCCAAGGGAAGGGTGCTATGCACCTGGGAGCTCTTTTACCTTTTTGTTTGGTTTTGTAAAAGTGCCCCCTAGGGTGCCCGGTTGATGTCCTGGCATGTGAGGGGGACCTGTGCACTACGAATCCTGGCCCCTCCCACGAACAAATGCCTTGGATTTATTCGTTTTTGAGCTGGGCGCTTTTATTTTCCATTATCGCTGAAAAACAAAAACGCCCAGCTCACACATTGTTGAATAAAACATGGGCGTCTATTTTTTCCCAAAATACGGTTCGGTCCGCCCCTTCATGGACCCGTTCTTGGAGATAAACGCCCATGGAGATAGGCGTTTTCGTTCAATTATGCCCCTCCATATGTCCTACAAGAAAAACAGAGCTGTTTATTATCATAGGAAACAAGTACAAAACATAGGTCTTTGGAAGGCAGGGCATACAATTAGCTTTTTATTTAGCTTAGATAGCACAGTACATACAAATAGATCCCAGACAGAAGTTGCTTGAGTAGAATAGGTGGTGAGGGTTTTGCTTTTTATTTTAAGTAACGTTAGCTTAATAGCTGTACTGAGGAAGATCGTCGCTGCTGCGTTCATCACCGATCATCACTGCTGTCTTCGGGCTTCCTCACAAGAAAGACCAAAGAAGCGGGAATCAAGAGAGTCAAATTGCACCAGCACTAAAGGGAAAGGACTTTGTTAGGGAAAGCATAGTTTAGAATACTTACCTGAGTCAGTTTCTGGGTGGGACACAGTTCTTGTAAGAGAAAAGACAACACAAAGAATCCATTCTTATGTTAAATAAGAGGTTTGAATCATTCTAGGGAGTTAATACTTTTGAGTAAAATAGAAACAACACTTATCTGGTATTCCGAGTCCTTGAAAAAAATGTTCTTGCACACCATAAGGTTGGTAGAGTCACACTGTGGGTAAAGAAAGTTGTAAAAAAAAAAGTTCAGCAGAACTCACACGTTCTAAAAATTATTTTGTGTTAGAATATTGTCAAATTTCTTCCTAGGAAAAAAGTGTTTCTGAATACAAAACACATTTAAAGCTACAATAAATTTTTATTAACAACTAATTGGTTCTGGGCATTAATTTCTGGAAAAATCCTGAATCTAGTTTTCTTTTCTTCGATTTAACTTCAAGTTAAGTGAATGTGGTTAGATTATTTGTTCCCACTCATTTTAGAGGTACAGCTGAAGGTACTAGCCACGACGACAAACAGGTATTGTTGAGCTGGATGTTCTTTGAAGGCATTATAATATTCTCATTTTTGTTTTCCATTTCTTTCCTAATAATTTCTAACATTCTATTTGCTTTCTTAGCTACTGCTGTACACTGAGCAGAGGGTTACAATGTATTATCAATAATGACACCTAGATCCTTTTCCTAGAAATGACTCCTAATGTGGAACCTTGTATCACATAGCTATATTTTGGGTTCCTCTTTCCTTCATGCATCACTTTACACTTGATCACATTAACCCCCCTGTTTACTAAGCTATGCTAGCAGCTACCGCGGGGCAGTGCCGACTCAGCCCATTCAAAGTGAATAGGCTATGTCGGCATTAGTGCACGTCAACTGCTAGCATGGCTTAGTAAACGAGGAGGGGGGGATGTCATCTGCCATTTGGATGCCCAATCTCCCAGTCTCATAAGGTCCTCTTACAATTTTGAATAACTTTGTGTCAGCAACAAATTTAATTACTTCACTAGTTATTCCCATCTCTGAATTATTTAGAAATATGTTTGAAAGCAAAGGTCCCTGCACAGACCCCTGGGGAGCCCCACTATCTACCTTTCTCTATTGAGAATACTGACCGTTTAATTCTACTGTCTGTTTTCTATCTTTTAACCAGTTCTTAATCCACAACAGGATACTACATCCTATCCTATGACTTTCTAATTTCCTCAGGAGTCATTCATGAGGTAGTTTGTCAAATGTCTTTTGAAAACCCAGATACACAATATCGACTGGCTCACCTTTATTCACATGTTTATACACCCCTTGAAATAAATTTAGTAGGTTGGTGAGGCAAGATTTCCCTTGACTAAATCCATGTTGGCTTTGTCTCATTAATCCATGCCAATGTATGTGCTCAGTAATTTCGTTCTTTATAATACTTTACAAAAATATTAGGACTAGGGGGCATGCGATGAAGCTACAAAGTAGTAAATTTAATATGAATTGGAGAACATTTTTCTTCACTTAGCATGTAATTTAATTCTGGAATTCGTTGCCTGAGAATGTGATAAAGGTGGTTAGCTTGGCAGGGTTTAAAAGGGGTCTGGACGGCTTCCTAAAGGAAAAGTCCATAGAGTGCAGGAGTGGCCTAGTGGTTAGGGTGGTGGACTTTGGTCCTGAGGAACTGAGTTCGATTCCCGGCACAGGCAGCTCCTTGTGACTCTGGGTAAGTCACTTAACCCTCCATTGCCCCATGTAAGTTGCATTGAGCGTGCCATGAGTGGGAAAACGCGGGGTACAAATGTAACAAAAAAATAAAAATTGACTTGGGAAAATCCACTGCTTATTTCTGGGATAAATATCATAAAATGTATTGAACTTTTCTTGGATCTTTCCAGGGATTTGTGACCTGGATTGGCCACTGATGGAAACAGGATACTGGGCTTGATGGATCTTTGGACTGTCCCAGTGTGGCAATAGTTATGTACTTATGTAATACTCTACCATTTTGCCCAGCACCAACATCATTCTCACTGGTCTATAATTTCCCAGATCACCCTTGGAACCCTTTTAAAGAATTGGCATTACATTGACTACCTTCCAATCTTTTGGCACTATGCTTAATTTTAAAGATAAGTTACATATTACTAACAATAGTTATGCAAGTTTATTTTTCAGTTCTGTCAGGTCCAGTCGATTTTCTACTCTTTAATTTATTTATTTTTTATTTATTGCATTTGTATCCCACATTTTCCCACCTTTTTGCGGGCTCAGTGTGTCCCATTACATCTTCCTGCACTGGTATCTCCCCTAAATCTTCCTCAGTGAAGACTGAAACAAAGAATTCATTTAGTCTTCGGCTATGGCCTTGTCTACCCTGAATGCCCCTTTTACCCCTCGGTCATCTAGCAGTCCAAATGATTGAGATCATAGAGGAGATTTGCAAGGCTGCAATATGGTCTTCAGTCCACACATTCACATCCCACTACTGTCTGGATCAGGATACCAAACGTGACAGTAAGTTCGGACAAGCAGTTCTGCAGAATTTGTTCGGTGTCTAAAATCCAGCTGCACCCTCCTAGGCCCTGTTTTGTTCTGTTCCAGGATGCATCTACACAGCTAGTATGTATCTAGTTTCAGATTGAAGTTTTAGGCTTGATGTTTCGAGACTCAATTATCCTAGCTGTCTTGTTTTTGGTAAGCCTGGTAGATAGGGATTCCCAGATGTGAGAATAGGAAGGCTTGTTTGTCCTCAGAGAAAGCAAACATACTTACCTGTAGCTAGTGTTCTCCAAGGACAACAGGCCAATTATTCTCACATACCCTCCAGCCTCCCCTAGAAGTTGTTTTAGTTATAGGCTTTTTGCTTTTTCACCTGACTAGAGGACCCATGCTCGCACGCCAGGCAGGAAAGCACCAGCATGAGTGGTGAGCTTCTGCTAGAATTTTCTACCATACTAGTTAGTAAGCATCGGCACCGTGCTTCATCGGATGTTGTCACCCAGATGTGAGAATAATCGGCTTTCTGTCCTTGGAGAACACCAGCTACGGGTAGCTGCACTCTAGAGCCTGCAATCCAGTCCATGCTTGCATCTACATATTTAATATCACAGCTATGTAAAACTTTTATGACAACCAAAGTGAGAATCGTGACCTCAACGGTGATTCTTTTCACTTGACCAACAGAGTCATGACTCACCTGCTTCCTCACTGGTCACCCAATATCTTCCTCATTCATTCTTTTATTTTTACTAATTCTACTTTTACAAAAATTACTTAAATTAATCTAAATGTATACTCTAAATGTACTTAGTTCAAAGTGAAGGGACCAGCTGCACGACATGCGCCATGTTTCACTATCAAAGCTGCCTCAGGGTTCAGTCCTTAAAAAGAAGAAACACATGAATGAAGAAATAGCCAACTTAAATATAACAAAATAATAGCTGTGAAAATTCAAATATTCTGGTCTGAGCCAAAAATGTTCCTTCTTCCACATTTGATTAACTTAAAAATGGCAGCTCAAACCTGAAACAATTTGAAAAGCAGGAAATTGGTGTACGGAGAACCTTTGAATGTTTGTGCATTTCTATGGTAATAAAAATATATATTTTTTTTAATCTGATTTTCAAAATAATGACGCCTAAGGAGGTTGGAGTAGCCTAATGGTTAGTGCAGTGGCCTGGGGAGCTGGGTTCAATTCCCACTGGAGCTCCTTGTGACTTTGGGCAAGTCACTTAACCCTCCATTGTCCAAGGTACAAAATAAGTACCTGTATATAATATGTAAACCACCTTTATTGTAACCACAGAAAGGCAGTATATCCAGTTCCAAATTCAAGCCTGTAGGAGCAACTTGTTTTTAACTTGAATATCCAAAGTTGCTTTTTGAGATTAAGAAGCTCAATGATGAGGTCACGATTCTCACTTTGGTTGTCATAGAAGTTTTACATAGCTGTGATATTAAATACATGAGCAGTGTGGATATGTGTATTGTGCATTGTTGATTTGAGTCCCCGCTTTAACTATTTGAGATCTGATTAAGTTGATCCATGCCTGCAGTATAGGCATGATTTCTGCTGCTTGCACAAGTATTTTATAAAGACACATGGAGGGGCATTTTCAATATGATGTTCATTTTCAAAAAAGAAAAACATCTATCTTTTGTTTTTGAAAATACTGTTTCTAACAAGGTTTTGTTTTGTGGTTCATTAAAAAAAAACCTCCAAAAAACGTCCAAGTGAAAAACAGAAAATCAAGCAATTGGGATGTAGGAGGGGCCAGCATTTTTAGTAGACTGGTCTAGACATCCCCAGGAGATAAATGGAGCACCCTAGGGGGCACTGCAGTGGACTTCAAAAACACACTCCCAAGTACACATCTCGCCATTGCTCCCTTATCTTGTCTGCAGAGCCCCCCCCCCCAACCCCACTGCCTACAACTGTATACCACTACAATAGCCCTTATGGGTTAAGGGGACACCTATATGTGGGTTCAGTTGGTTTCTGGTGAGTTTTGGAGGGCTCACAGTTTCCCCCACAAATGTGACAGGTAGAGGGAGATAGGGCCCAGAGTCCCTTATGCCATAGTGCACTGCACTGACCACAACACTACGTCAGGAACCTGCATGCTGCTCTAATAGACCTGGCTTTAACATCTGAGGCTGTCATAGAGGCTGCTAAATCATATTTGTATTCACATTTGTGTGAGGTGGGAGGGGGTTAGTGACCACTGGGGGGGTCACCCCTGATTCCCTCCAGTGGTCATCTGGTCATTTAGGGCACCCTTTTATGCCTTATTTGTTATAACAACAGGTCTAGCTTAAAACATCTTAGTTTTAGCCCTGGACACTTTTGTTTCATTATGGCTGAAAAATGTCCAAGTGTTAGGAATACCCAGATCTGGCCCTTAACACGCCCCTGACATGCCCCTAATTTGAACGCACTTTCTGAGGGACTTCATAGAAAAACATCTAAAAATTGGTTTTGAAAATACCAATTTGGACATTTTTGTGAGAAATATGTCCAAATGCAGACTTATGCCACGTTTTGAACGTTTTTCTCTTTTAAAAATGAGCTTCATAAGCACCCCTATATCTTTGTAAAATAATTCCTCAGCAAGGGACCTTCTTGCTTTCTTAAACCAGATGCCCTGCTATAAAATTAGCCTCTTTGTGTCTATAGGAATAAAACCACACTAGTGAATCAATCCCCGTTGGTGCTTATTTGCTTCTCTTCTTTTTTATCTGAATGCACACACTTTTTATGAGGTACAGAATAATCCTGTTTTTAAAAATTTTTTGTATTCTAATTATTCACCTCTTAGCACACACACAAAAAATGCCAGCCTGGGTTGTATCAGTATGAGAAATGACACGCTGAACTGCATCTGCTTTAAATCTCTGTTTTGGACTTGTCGGAGTACTAATAGCAGCTAGGCTGAGCTGAGCTAAAAGAAGGGATAATCCTCTTAGCAGAACAGCTATGAAAGTGCATGCACCTGTTTGTTTTGGAAAAACATAGTAATTAATGTAAATTTTGCCAGTTGATGTGCAAGGCTTTCCTTTGTAATGGTACTGTCTTTGGCAACGCTTGGATATCTTTCATCAAACACATGCTCATGTTTTAGAATTTACTAATTTGGTTGCTGTGAGATTGGGGGCTCGGGTTTATTGCAGTAGAGACCTCCTAAATTATCCAGATCTTCTTTTCTACCAATTTCAGTTGGACTCCACAATGCTCCTCTCTTAACTGTAGCATGGGAGGAAACTTGACAGTCCATTGAGACACCAGAGGTGTAAAGGGGCAAACTCTTATTTGGCATCATTGCATTATAGGAGAAAGGGTGTCATCTAATTGCATTTTTGCAACCCTTCCTGTGATGGTGTGCTGAAAGGCTCTCCTGGCAGGAGTGAGTGTCTAAGCTAATGTCTCCAATTCATAAGTAAGCTTTTCTGAGAGATCCTGGTTTGCTGTAATGATATGGAGTATACAAGCAACTGAATTATTCAGAAGCTCTGTAATTCACTTCAAATTGCAGGCTGGAAATGTTTCCTGCATTACTGGTTTCATGCTCTACAAAGCTCATTGTAGATTAGGTCAATAGTTTAAGTTGGTGTTTGCCAATGATATCCTGGAGCCTCCTCAAAAGGAGGCAGGTGAGAAATTGACCTTTACTGTACATTTCAGAGGTACCCCTTGATGCATTTTATCCAGATTCAAAGGGTTACCTTCAAAAACTAATCAAAATAATGCATTAAGTTAGTCCAATCAAAAAGTATCATTTCTTTTCTATGTTTTGTTTTATTTCTATTTATTACCTTTAAAAGTGGACTAACATAGCTATCACACCACTATCCAGATCCATAATACATGGCATCAAGAAAGAACACACAAATTTAGAGGAAAAACTAAGGGGGTCTTTTACTAAAGCTTAGCTCTAGTTATCTACAGCAGGGCCCATAGGAATAAAATGGGCCCTGCTGCAGATAACTCGAGCTAAGCTTTAGTAGAAAGACCCCCTAAAGAAAGGAAGAAATGTGTGCTTAAGAAAAAGCTGGAAAAACTGAACAGTTGGAGTTGAAATTCATTAGCAACATGACCCTTTATTTATTATTAGGATTTATTTACCGCCTTTTTGAAGGAATTCACTCAAGGTGGTGTACAGTAAGAATAGATCAAACATGAGCAATAGGCAATTAGAGCAGTAAAAATATTCGAACAACAATGCAATACTTTCCCATACTAGCATTTATGCTTGTAAGCGTGCACATATAAATGTAAATGCTAGCATTCTAAATATTTATGTGTGTAAATGGGACCACCATGGGCCCGATATTCAGCCGGTAGATATCAGAGTTTTGCTGATCACTACCAGCGTTAAACCTGGACATTTTTATGCTGAGCCATGTCCGGGCACTAGCACTGAATTTCTGGGTTTCCAGAGCCAGCTAGCACATAGCCGGTTAAGTGTGATATTCAGCACTTAACTGGCTATGGGTTAAAGCATAAAGATAGGTCTGACCTTTATGTGGTCCTATTTATGCACTTAACATGGCTAGTTAAGTGCTGAATATTGGCACTTAACTGGCCTAGTCTTGACTCTGCCCCCCCGGAACACCCCCAAAATAGCCAATTTACAGTTCTGCGCTAACCGGTTATTTTCATTTGAACTAACCGATTAAGTGCCACTTTAGCAGTTAACCTCAAGCAGGCAATTTGACCAGCCAGGAGTCATTTCTGATTGGTTAAATTGCTTTGAATATTGACCCCCTAGGACGGTGATAGAATTGGCCACTTGATGGCCAGAGTGGAGGCTGGGCAGCAAGTAAATATATTTTCTATTCACTTCACCTTGAGAGAAGCCAACTGGGCTTCTAAGTGTGCGAGAGCCTTTCTTTTTTTTTTTTTTTTTTTATTGCACCCTCCTCTTGGAATCAATTACCAAGTGCTCTTTGTCTTGCCCCTTCTCTCAAACTTGCTGTCCACAGTGCCCAAATACCCACAGCATGCTTCTCAACTGTGTCTACGTGGCATGGATAGACATAGGTTCTTTAAGGGCTGAAAAGTGCCACTGTGACTACAGCACTGAGCACAAGCATCAGTCACATAATCATGCTTATTGCCTATCTGAGAACTTGACATGGCTGCACTAGTATAATCAGGATCACTTATCCACCTCTCTTTTTCCATTTGGTCCACCCTGATCTCTTATTTATTTTTATTTATTTATTAGGATTTATTTACCGCCTTTTTGAAGGAATTCACTCAAGGTCGTGTACAGTAAGAATAGATCAAACATGAGCAATAGGCAGATACAGCAGTAAAAATATTCAACTAACAATACACTTCAGTAGTTCTGTATATCCTGTTTCCTGGGGGGGGGGGGGGGGGTTAACTTGAGAAGGGTAAAATCTGTAGTCTGTGCGCTTTGTTGATGGATGTTTGACTGGATTAAGAGTTTGCTTTGGAATTAATGGCCTGAAAGCATTGTCTTATGTTATGATGTTTTACAGACGGGACCCAGCCCCATTGAAACAGCTTGTCTTCGTTGATGGGAGGTGGAAACTGAGGGGTAAATGTGCCTCCTTGGCCTGCTAGAAAATGCTGCAGGTTACAAAAGACTGTAGAACCATCTGCAGCTGGTGCAGCCTGTGGTGCCTTCGAATGTTTCCCTGAATGTTATTATCATGGAGTGTGCAGACTTATTATGTGGAGTCCTTCTCTGTCAGCCATGTTGGTGGGTGACCTGCTATGTTCTGTTCTGTTTTTCTTTATAGCTGGAGTGTGCTTTTAGTTCCATCTTTGGCACTGTGTGTGACTGCTATCTACGTATCTTCCTACTGTGCATGTAAATCATAACATTGCTTCCTTTCTTTGCTTTGTGTATGCTCTTTGGTTACCTACACTATTGAAGCAGGTTCTGTTTATGGTTTTGAAGAGTTGTCTATTGAAGAGCTTCCAAAATTATCAGCTTCCAGGAGAGAGATTTTAGGCTGGTCCTGGATTTCTAGCAATCATAAGAACATAAGAATAGCCATACAGGGTTAGACCAATGGTCCATCTAGCCCAATATCCTGCTTCCAACAGTGGCCAATCCAGGTCAAAAGTGCCTGGCAGAAACTCAATTAGTAGCAACATCCCATACTACTAGTCCTGGGGCAAGCAGTGGCTTCCCCCATGTCTGTCTCAATAACAGACTATACATTTTTCCTCCATGAACTTGTCCAAACCTTTTTTAAACCCAGATACACTAACCGCTGTTACTACATCCTCTGGCAATGAGTTCTAGAACTTAACCATTCTTTGAGTGAAAAAATATTTCCTCCTATTTGTTTTAATTAAAAGTATTTCCATGTAATTTAATTGTTTCCCCTGGTCTTTGTACTTTTTGAAAGAGTGAAAAATCGATTCATTTTTACCCGTTCTACACCATTCAGGATTTTATAGACCTCAATCATATCCCTCCACAGCCATCTCTTTTTCAAGCTGAAGAGCCTTAACCTCTTTTGCCTTTCCTTATATGGGAGGAGTTCCATCCCCTTTAACATTTTGGTTGCTTTTCTTTGAACTTTTTCTAATTCCACTATATCTTTTTTGAGATATGGCAACCAGAATTGAATGCAGTACTCAAGGCGAGGTCGCATTATGGAGTGATACAGAGACATTAATCTATTCTTGGTCTTATTTTGCATCCCTTACCTAATAATTCCTAGCATCCTGTTTGCTTTTTTGGCCACTGCTGCACACTGGGCAGAAGATTTCAGCGCATTGTTTACAATGACACCTAGATTTTTTTTCATGAGTTCTGACTCCTAAGGTGGACCCTAGCATCAGATAATTATGATTCAGATTATTCTTCCCAATGTGCATCACTTTGCATTTGTTTACATTTGTTTACTAAGGTGCGCTATGGGTGCGTTAGCATTTAACGTGTAGAAATGGTTTCCGCGCGTTATGCGCCCATAAAAATGTATAGGTACGTTAGCGTTTAACGTGCCTTAAATTTAGCATATATTTATATATACTAATCTTTTGGTTACAGGACCAACATAATTTGGTGTAGGAGGGATCAGTGCTGAAAAGTTCACCCCTGCCGATCAAGCTTTAGGCCACATTGCAATATTGAAACTTAATAACATCTGTTTTAAGTGAAATTCATTCTCATTTGTACAAAGGTCAAATTGTTCTTGAAATTTTCCTTGATCTATCAGCTGCCTTTAACTTGATTGACCACTCCCTTCTTTTATCCCATCTTTCTAACTTAGGTCTGGCAGACGCTGTCCTACATTGGTTCTATTATTTTCTGCACAACCAAACTTAGGGACCCTTTTACTAAGCCATGTAGGCGCCTACGCGTGCCCAACGTCCATCAGTTTTGAGTTACCACCTGGCTACCGCGTGGCCCTTGCGGTAATTTCATTTTTGACGGCGTCTGCTACACGTACCAGAAAATATTTTTATTTCTGGTGCGCGGGCGGTCATCATCATCATTACCACCCGGTTACCACCTGAGACCTTACCACTAGGTCAATGGCTGGTGGTAAGGTCTTAGACTCAAAATGGATGCACGGCAATTTTCATTTTGCTGCATTTCCATTTTTAACAAAAATTTTAAAAAGGCATTTTTTTAAAGGTGTGCTGAAAAATGATTCTGTCCGTTACCAAAACACACATCTACACTAACACAGGCCATTTTTCAGCGCACCTTTGTAAAAGGGCCCCTTACAGAGTTATCACCCTGTCTGGTAAATCTGCCCCCAACAGCTGCAATGTGTGTGAGGTGTATACAGTTACACCCTCTCTGGGGTGTAAGTGGAAACGTGGCACTTAGTAAAGATTATAGAAAAACGTGACACCTCCACGTTTTGATACCAGATAGTGCAGTGTCTGAAAAGTAATTGTGTTCTCCGCTTATCTATAGACCCAAATTCATAACATATGAATTCATATATAAATTCATGATTCATATAGACCTTATCTATAGGCCCAAATAACAGCTAACAAGAATCCCAAAGGAGAGACAAATCTACTATGACATATAAAAAGTCTAGCAGGAAAAGCAGTATAAAAAATGCTTAAAGAGAAATTAAATGATAAAAAGTCTTTATTGAACATTTAATATATTTAATGACGGTCTAATGGAGAGTTCAGTATAGGCTGAACCTTCAGCAGAGCATTACTTCAGTGAGTCAGGCCGCAGGAAGCGGCTTACTTGAAAGCTCTATACATCATGAAATACTCTCCATTTTGTGAAGATGATGAGGCTATTGTGATGATGAAGCTCCCACCTCAGGATCCCAGATCCCTCTTTCACTCAGGGTGAGCTGGTTCTCCATATGCAGATTTTATGCAAATTAATCTACTACCCTTTTCTGCTCAGGGTGACCTGCTTCTCAAAAGGCAAACATAGTCAGCATAGTCAGGTCTCACCAATCAGGCTATTTTCAAACACATCTTTATTCCAGCCTCTGGGGCACACTTCTTTTAGCTTAAAACACTTTCACAAGCTTAAACCGTTCTTCCAGCTTAACCATTTCTTCTTTTAGCTTAAAACACTTTCCCAAGCTTAAACAGTTCTTCCAGCTTAAACATTTCATTTCTTTCTACTCAGTGCAATCTTCCCTTTTAAACATTTCTTCTTGCACAGTTCAATATCCATGGATTTCTTCCCCCTGAGCCCCTCTCACACAGGATTTGGGCTCAGTACTAACTCAGTCCCTGGACACACAGTCCCTCCTTGTAGCACCCAGCTCTAGACACACAGTCTCTTCCTCTGGGACACACAGTACCTCTTCACTGTTCTAGACACAGTCTTTTCACCACCAGGCCATAGGGCTCAGCCAGTACCTCTCATGGGGATCCGTCTGCTTCAGTTACCAGCCCTCCTCCTCAGCTGCCAGCTCTCCTTTTTCCCTCCTAACTCAGGTGGAGTATAAGTGGTTAATAGCCAAACAGGACCCAGCCCATAACCTGCTGCACCTGTTTCTATCCCCAGGACTCTCCTCGGTCCTAGCGACCTCCAGCTATACCTCCCCTTACTGGCTCCCTTCAGCAACTCACCCAGCCCTTCTCCCTGGACATTTTAGGGGGTCCGCGCCCTCTAGGGGCCCAACCAGGGTAGGACAGCCTCTTCCTTATCACATACCCCCACCCTTAAGATAATTGCTGCTCAACCTCAGCAACTCTGTAAGCCTTTTCCACTGAGGAGCAGCAATTCTTCACCGAGGGCTTACACTTTCCAGGCTCATCCCTGTTCTATCCCTGGGCCTCACCAACCCCCCCATCTAGGCTCCTCACCCCCCCCCCCTCTTAGCACACCCCATGGCCCCGGGCCCTTCCCATTCACCAGGCCTTGAGGGGCTTCCACTGCAGCGGGCCCTACCTGACCCTCTTCTCCTGCAGCCCCCTCCCACCTCTTGGGCACCCGACGCTACCATGAGCCCTCCGAGAGAGGGGTCACCTAGCTCGCCTAGGTCCCTTATCTTTCTCTTAGCACCTCACATGGCTTGGCCCTTCCCCCCATTCCCGGGGACCTGAGGTGCCTAACCGCAGCCAGTCCTGTCTGACCCTCCAACTGCAGCCACCTCCTACCGCCTGGGGCATCCGACCTCACCACGATCCCTCCGAGAAAGGGGTCACCTGACGACTCTTCTCTTAGCACCTCACATGGCCCGGGCCCTTCCCTCTCACTGGGGTGCCCGCCACTACCATGTTCCCCCAGGCTGGGGCCCCTGCAGTAGGTCCCTTTTGACCCTCCCCCTGCAAGTCCCAAAACCTGGTTCTTAATGTCCAGCTTTAATAGATCCTCTCCAGCGGTAGGTGACTCCGGTGAGTGCTCGGGCCTTCTCCTCTCCGGCTTGAACTTTTCTCCGGCTTCTCAGGCCTCCATCCTTCCTGGCCGTCCGATAGGGTGCAGCCTGCAATCACACAAAACAAGATCCAAGTGTGGCCTGTTTACTCTCCCGGCCCCCTCACTTGTGCTGCACCTCTCTGTGTGTCCGCCTCCCCCTCCTGGGAAGGGGTTTGTGGCCTCCTCCATCCCCTACAGCCACTCCCAAGCCTCCAGTTCTCACGTATCCACTCTCACCTCCCCCCTAGATACCCTTTACCTGGGGTAGGTGAGCAAAGCGCTTTTGCTAGTGTTGGCCCCCTCGACGGGCTTCTGGAACCACAGCCTCTGGAACCTCAAGGGACACCTCCATCTCACGCCGACCCCTCATCTGGTCTGCTCTGGAATCCAACTGCTCCCACGTGGATGTTCAGTGCAGATCCCACTTCTGACACCATTTGTGAGGATGATGAGGATATTGTGATGATGAAGCTCCCACCTCAGGATCCCAGATCCCTCTTTCACTCAGGGTGAGCTGGTTCTCCATATGCAGATTTTATGCAAATTAATCTACTACCCTTTTCTGCTCAGGGTGACCTGCTTCTCAAAAGGCAAACATAGTCAGCATAGTCAGGTCTCACCAATCAGGCTATTTTCAAACACATCTTTATTCCAGCCTCTGGGGCACACTTCTTTTAGCTTAAAACACTTTCCCAAGCTTAAACCGTTCTTCCAGCTTAACCATTTCTTCTTTTAGCTTAAAACACTTTCCCAAGCTTAAACAGTTCTTCCAGCTTAAACATTTCATTTCTTTCTACTCAGTGCAATCTTCCCTTTTAAACATTTCTTCTTGCACAGTTCAATATCCATGGATTTCTTCCCCCTGAGCCCCTCTCACACAGGCATTTGGGCTCAGTACTAACTCAGTCCCTGGACACACAGTCCCTCCTTGTAGCACCCAGCTCTAGACACACAGTCTCTTCCTCTGGGACACACAGTACCTCTTCACTGTTCTAGACACAGTCTTTTCACCACCAGGCCATAGGGCTCAGCCAGTACCTCTCATGGGGATCCGTCTGCTTCAGTTACCAGCCCTCCTCCTCAGCTGCCAGCTCTCCTTTTTCCCTCCTAACTCAGGTGGAGTATAAGTGGTTAATAGCCAAACAGGACCCAGCCCATAACCTGCTGCACCTGTTTCTATCCCCAGGACTCTCCTCGGTCCTAGCGACCTCCAGCTATACCTCCCCTTACTGGCTCCCTTCAGCAACTCACCCAGCCCTTCTCCCTGGACATTTTAGGGGGTCCGCGCCCTCTAGGGGCCCAACCAGGGTAGGACAGCCTCTTCCTTATCACAATATAGAACTCTCAATTTTTGATTTAGTGCTTAACCCAAATGTGAGATAGAAATCAAACCAAAATGTGATGATAATAAATTCTCAATAAGCATCCTACACCGCCAGGATCCACATAACAGAGGATAAAATTATAATCCCTTATATCTGAATGAAGTCTTCTTTAACTCAAAAACAAACACTGAAAGTTAAGAAACAAACAGGAGCAGACTTATCTGAACTAGCAACTCCATCGCTCATTCATTGTGAGCTCCAAACGTCCTACAGAAATTTCTGTTTCAAAATTCTTCCTCAGGGACGCCAGTGTTAATTTGCAATAAATCCTCCATACATATATATAATATGTAGTCACTTTTTAAAAGGTAAACATGGAGTATCAGATAAAAATAGAAAAAGTATATGTAACAAGGTCAAGCAAAGTGGAGTAAGAATTGCACTAAAAATATCTGTATGAAAAAAGTAGTAAATCTTAATTGTTATCACCATGCCTAAGGACTGATCTGTTTGTTGTTATGGTTCAATGACAAATGTAAGACCAGGCTCAAGTCTGCAATGGAGAACATAAATAGGTAACAATGTGCATATCTAGTGTAATGAAAGTATCTGTGAACTGATGTAAATGGAACTCCAATATCATAAGTAAAATTGAATTAATGAGAGCAAGAAACCATAGAAATTAAAATAGAATGGTACATACAGATATTTTTAGTGCAATTCTTACTCCACTTTGCTTGACCTTGTTACATATACTTTTTCTATTTTTATCTGATACTCCATGTTTACCTTTTAAAGTGACTACATATGTATGTATGTTTTTTATTATTTATTTACATACATTTATACATATTTTTCTCATGCATACAGATATCATTATGTATATGTTTTTTTATTCGTTATAATTACATCTTTTAGACTTCAGAGATATTTTTATATGTATATATTTATTAGTTGTGGTTACATCTTTTAGACTCCTGAGGCAGGCACTATTGCCGAAACACAGTGTCATGTCGAGTGTACTTCAATAAAGGACCTTTTTTTTATATCATCCTCCTGTCTCCTTTGGTCTTTGGAAGAGTCTGTTGACCTCAGGAAAGTCAGTCAGATGGCAGAGCAGGGCTGCACTTCAGAAGGAATGCAAAACAGCCTTTTTCTCAGGTTTACAGCTTCTTTTATCACAGGCTGCCGCTGGATTGGTGACTTGCCAGCCATAATGTCCATCCACAGATCCTGATTGGTTCATCTTAGATGTTGTGGCTTGAGGGGCCACAACACTATTCCATTGGCACCACGTTGAAGGGTTTTTTTTTAACTATGAGCTCATCATTCAAGTAAACGAGGTACTTTTCTTTGGTGGAAAGGAGCCTCAACATCTGCCACCACCAATTTGTGAACTCCCCTTTGTGGTGATATAATGTGGTTGTTATTCTTGTCCACTGGCAGCAGAGTAGTTCTGATGCTGAGGTCACTGTTCCAGTAAACAACGTTATTGATGTTATTGCTCTCAGTTTTGTAGGCTTGGCCACATTTAGCTGGGTCCTTCTATATGCAAACTAAGTTCTACGAAGCAAGAAGCCTTGGCAGTGAAAGATGAAGTTAGCCAAAGTTTGTATTTTATTATCAGGTTGATAATGCTGGAAGGTGCCATGTATTAATTCTATATAACTTTGTGTCAGGTTCTCAAGGACTCGTGGGCTGCTGACGAGGAGCGGCAGCAGCAGGCAAAACCCTCCAACCAGGACTGGACCAACAGGACTGGAGTAGAAGCTGTAGGTAAGCTAGGCAGGAATAAGCAGAACCGGAATGGACTTGGCTTGGCAGGGACCAGAATCAGGAAACACAAGCAGGATTCAGGAACTAGCGTGACTGGAACAGGACTTCACCTGCGCTTGACCGCCATTCAGTAGGGGTTGAGCCCCTAGGTGCAGGCAGCCGGCAGGACTTACTGGACCGAGTGGGGAGAAACAAGCTAGACTAGACAGGGTTCAAGATACAGGGTCTCAAACAGACAGGGATACATACACAAGCTTGACTAGAACAGTATAGAAGATACAAGGTCTCAAACAGGCAGGATACAAACACAAGCTTGGCTAGAACAGGATAGAAGATACAGGGTCTCAAGCAGGCAGGATACAAGATACACAAACAAAAGGGAAAGGAAGCCAAAAGCAGACAGGGAAGGAGCAATCAGGGCTGGATTCAAGACAGGATTCAGGAAAAACAGGCAAGAAACACAGACTAGGAACACTAACTAAGAAACAAGGCAAGACAAGGCAGAAGTGCTAACTGCACAAACACCAACCTGAACCTTTGGCATTGCAAAGGCCAAGCAGAAAGTTTCCAGGTGGTTAATAAAGCCCATCAGCAGCTGAGGCTCACTGCAGCAATCTCAAGGCAGCTAAGGGTGATGCTAGCTGCCAAACTTTAAACCAAGTCTGGAGGAGTGGCCTAGTGGTTAGGGTGGTGGACTTTGGTCCTCGGGAACTGAGGAACTGAGTTTGATTCCCACTTCAGGCACAGGCAGCTCCTTGTGAGTCTGGGCAAGTCACTTAACCCTCCATTGCCCCATGTAAGCCGCATTGAGCCTGCCATGAGTGGGAAAGTGCGGGGTACAAATGTAACAAAAAAAAATATCTGGACCGGACCGGAAAGAAAGTCTGGAATGTATAGGGAGACAGCAAGACAGTCCACGGCAGCCACCTGCTCCGGCCACCAGAGGGCGAGGTAAGCACAGCAAAGGAAATCAGTCAATCGTGACACTTTGTTATATAGTTCTACATCTAGTGCCTTTTACTCCTACATGTGGAATCCCCCAAAGCTCTATCCTCTCCCCTAGTTTATTCAGTCTCTTTATGAGACTGCTGGCGACACATCCAATTTTCTTTTTCATTTTTACACTAATGATATTTTATTTTTACATTATGTTGACCCTGACAAACTAGATGTCCTTCTCCTACAAAACTGCCTAGATTGTATAGCTCACTTGTCTGAAAATTGACTAGTACTGATTCCAGAAAAAAACAGTCACCTGTTGACTTACTGGACGTCTTTCTCTCCCAGATTACGTATATTGTGTCCCTCTTTTCGGGACAGGTCCTGGCATGGATCGCACCTCAGTGCAAGAGTACTTGAGAAGGCATATAAACGTGCCAAATTTACCAATAGTGATTTGCTGTTGGACAGTAAATATAAACATCAGATGGATACAACAATTAATACTTTTGTTTTATGCTTTATGTTGGGTGGGGAAGAGGTGGTTATATCATAAAGCATAACTGAGATATCATGAGGACTTATCCTGTCTTTGATCAACAATGGCTGCGGATAGCTTTTTCCAGAGGTAGAAGCCTGAAAGAGCTACTCAGTCCCACTCAGTTTTCTGAAGCTCATATCTCTTCTGATAATGAGACTGTTATTTGTGGGCATAGGAAATGTGGAGACTGTAAGTCCTGTTCTATGACTGTTGAACTTGACAAGTTTACCAACCCCATTGATGGCAGAATGTATCAGTTGAAATTTTTCACTACTTGCAAGTCAGAACATGTAGTGTATATAGTGAAATCCAGATGCACTAGATTGTATGTAGGTAAAACTATGAGACCACTACATATAAGAATTAATGAAAGTTGCTCCAGTGTTGCGTGACAAAAGTTGGGTGCTTCGTTGGTCAAGCACTGTATTTCTGCCCAGCATGGTTTTGATCAATTTGTATGTTTGCCATCGACGGCGTTTTACCAACTAAGTACGGAAGGGATATCAATAAAAGACTAATCAAATGTGAACAAAAGTGGATTTTTTTTACTTAAAACTCTTGAGCCACTTGGCTTGAATAGTAGTTTGGACTGGGCAGTATTTTTTATGAGTTACAGTTTTGGTCCAATGAAGTATCAGTAGTACCTGCAGTCCAATGACATCCTTTTTTTATTTGCATGTGGCATCATCCACCTCAATTTTGATTGGCTGTGGGGTAGTCAGTGTTCCTGATTAGAGCAAATGCCATTTTTGTTTTTCATTTGAATGTAAACGGGTACTGAGTGTAGAAAGTACTTTGTAATTGTAAGAGCAATTACTTATCATGATGTCTTTCAGGTTGATGCACAGTGATCCCTTGATCAAGCTGCAGGTGAAACAAGTGCCTGTTGGGATCTTGGATGCGAGATAAATTTTTCTATTGTGCATTCCTGTGCTATTTGTTTTGTTGAATGTATTCATGATTGTTTGATGAATTTACTCACAATGTCAGTTTGTCACATTTGAAGATATATACAACACATATATATTTCATGGAGGTTTTTTTGACCGCCATAAAATGGTGCCATATTTACCTGCTAATATTGAGATGTTGAAGAACCATATGGCATGTAAGATCTTTTCCTCCATGTTTTGTAAATTGATTTAGTGAATCTGTTAGGTCCACTGTATAGTTGTCCTTGATAAATAGAGCCACACAGTGGGTTAAAACTAAAAAACAAAAACTGTATTAATGTCTCAGGAAAAGGGCAACCTGTTTCTTTCACAGGGTGAAAATTGACATAAATATTCAGTCCTTAAGGTAAAGGCTTTCTCCTGTTGTCTGCTTCAGCAGGAGCACAGCCTTTACTTGGTCCATCTTTTAGGAAGCGAAACAGTCAGCTTGGCTTAAGCTGAGCCTCAGAGCCATTCACAGCATAACATTCACTGGTTGGATCTGGCTAGATTCTAGCATAACGTTCTACATGATTCCAAGGTGAACTGGACCTACCTGATTGTAGCAGTTGCAGTTTACATGTATGTTGTGGAGGCAAATGCAGCAGGGCTTTGCTTCTCCCCTCTGTCTATCCTCAGTGACTCCCCCAGGTGAATCCTTATTCAGGATCTCTTTATCCCTGGACCACACTCTCTGGGCTCTACCCTTTCCATATCACTTCCTCCCTG
The DNA here is from genome assembly GCF_901765095.1 of Microcaecilia unicolor. Classification (NCBI taxonomy): domain Eukaryota; kingdom Metazoa; phylum Chordata; class Amphibia; order Gymnophiona; family Siphonopidae; genus Microcaecilia; species Microcaecilia unicolor. The sequence continues at coordinate 423,315,404 of NC_044032.1, forward strand.
GGTGGGAATGTGAGGTTTAAGGTGGTTCTTCCTGTTTTGAGGGAGTGTCATTAAGGAGGAGCAGTAGCCTCCTATAGACCACCTCACATGGCCTTTAAAGAGAACACTATTTGGTGCTGGAAAGCCATTGGCTGGCACTGTTGGGAGAGATGGTATATATGCCTGACAGGCTGTATTAAACCAACAAGGTATATAAAGTCTCTGCAGCCTTAGGAGCCAGACTCTGGACCCCCACTCAGTATAATGCTTGTGCAGTCTGTATCTCTGCCACACTGCCTTCATTTTTTGAGTTATAGCTCTGTCTGAGGTCAAATATTCAATGTTAGGACTTATTGTAGATATCAGCTCATGAATCTAAAGATATGGGGAACTGAGCAGTAGAATAACTATATTATTGATGGTGTTTAGGATGCTGTCTGTGAACATCAGTGGTGTGAATCACCATATGAAAAAGAAAAGGATTTTGATCTATGTAAAAAAAAAAAAAAAACCTGACAATTTTCTTACCAGAGATGCATTTGTCTCAAATCAAGTCTGAAGAACTGTTAGGCAGTTGGAAGGGAGTGGGCGTCTTTGCCCCTGCAAGAACAAAAAATAATGGGCTGATTATGTTTTCAAGGATTCTTTGCAATCTAAATTATTGCTCAGTCCTCTGACCCTACTGGGAGATGGGCTATTTGTGAAATCAATTCTCAAAGAACTAGTCTTAAGCTATGTAATATATATATATATATATATCCCCACTGCGGATTCACCTGAATTTATTCAAGAAATTAAGTCGGTCATATTAAGGGACAGTTTTAATCAGCCGCTGGATATGTAATTAGATAGACAAACTAGATGTAGGCCTACTTATTTTAAAACATTTTTGGTTATTCACAACCTTCTGGTCAAATTAGATTTGGAAGATCTATGGTGTATGCTCTGTGTGACTGGGAAGGAATTTACCTTTTTTTTCTTTCCAATCCACATTTAACTTTTTCTCAGACTAACTACTATTTTATTTCAAAGGACTTAATCACATTACTAGACCAAGTGGCAATATTACTTCTTATGGCATCAGATGGTTTGATTCCCAAATCAAAATCCTCTCCCAGGAGACTTTTGTACTTAAGCTCCAGGATTTTATTCATGACTAGTAAAAAAAAGCCCCATTTCTGATGCAAATGAAACGGGGGCTAGCAAGCTTTTCTTCTGTGTGCATGTGGGAGTGTGCTGTCTGTCCCCTCTGCTCTCTGTCCCCTCCCCCCTCGGAGTCGAGTCCTTCAGTGTTAAGTTTCCTGCTGTGCTGTGTTTGTGTTACAGAGATAGTGAGGGTTTCTATAGCGCTGCCAGGGTTACGCAGCGCTGTACAAGTTTAAACACAGGGAGGGACAGTCCCTGCTCAAGAGAGCTTACAATCTAACGGTAACAGACTACGTAGTCAGTGTAGGTAACAGGAATGGGGAAGGTGGTTAGGCGCCAAAAGCAAGGGAGAAGAGATGGGCCTTGAGTAAGGACTTGAAGATGGGCAGGGAGGGCGTATGGCGTATGGGCTCAGGAAGTCTGTTCCAGGCATAAGGTGCTGCGAGGCAGAAGGGGCGGAGTCTGGAGTTAGCGGTGGTGGAGAAGGGTACAGATAGGAGTGATTTGTCCTGAGAGCGGAGGTTACGGGTGGGAACATATGGGGAGAGGAGGGTAGAGAGGTAATGGGGGGCAGCAGATTGAGTGCACTTGAAGGTCAATAGGAGAAGCTTGAACTGTATACGGTAGTGGATTGGGAGCCAGTGAAGCTATAGAAATGCTAAGTAGTAGTAGTAGTAGTGGCTTCTGCCTTCTCTCCCCTCCCCCCTCTGAGTCCTTCACTGTTACAGAGAGAGCGATTTGATTTTGTGCTTTGCTGTGTTTTCCTTCACTGTTACAGAGAGAGCGAGGGCGGGGCAGACACTCATGGGGAAACCGGATATCTCTCCCCCTTCACACTTCTGGCTGGAGGCTTCATTTAGAACGTTGGTGGTGCCTTTTATATATAGAGATTATTTTGTGAGGAATGATACAGGAGAATTGGCATTCTGTATGATTTGGAACTTTTATAAAGTGGTTTTAAGAAAGGAAATGATCAACTATGCAGGATGGCAAAATAAAGAACAGAAGTGACATTTACAAATGTTGAACAAATGTGGTTCTGCTGCTGGCCAGGGCTTATTGACAGTCCACACATAGGAGCACATTTAAAAAAAAAATTAGTGCCTATTTTGTGGAATGCCTCCCTGGAACTCTGTGTATGGAATGTTCACTAATGAAATTTAAAGGGCTCTTAAAAGCCCATATTCTGCTGCTGCTTAGTATAGCCTAGTGGAGTGCAGCAGACTTTGATCCTGGGGAACTGGGTTCAATTCCCACTACAGCTCCTTGTGATTCTGGGCAAGTCATGTAACCCTCCATTGTCCCAGGTGCAAATATATACCGTATATACTATGTAAACTACTTTGAATGTAGTTGCAAAAACCACAGAAAGATGGTATATCAAGTCCCATTTCCTTTTCCATTTCCTCTTTGGATCATAACCTTGTGGGGGTTGTATATTTTTCCTTGGGTGGTATGAGTGCTTTCTGACTTCACTGGTTACCAGTACAATACAGAGCCACATTTAAAACTGTGTTTGACCTTCAAGACCCTTAAAGGAAATGGCCCAGAGTACTTGAAGAACAGGATCTCCCTCTATACACCTTCAAGGTCACTAAGATCCTCCCAAGGAGTTTCCTTAACCACACCCTCTCCAAAGGACATCGCACAATGTGATACCCGCAAGTGAGCTTTCTCCAGTCCAGAGTAGCCCCCACGCTCTGAAAGGCTTGCCACAAGACTATCTCTACTTCAGGAAGCAGACGAAAGCTTGGCTCTTCAACCAGGCCTTTAACAGAAGAAGTAAATGACTCCAATTGCATATATATATATTTTTTTTAATTTTTTGTTACATTTGTACCCCGTGCTTTCCCACTCATGGCAGGCTCAATGCGGCTTACATGGGGCAATGGAGGGTTAAGTGACTTGCCCAGAGTCACAAGGAGCTGCCTGTGCCTGAAGTGGGAATCAAACTCAGTTCCTCAGTTCCCGAGGACCAAAGTCCACCACCCTAACCACTAGGCCACTCCTCCAGTAGCAGGACATGGTTATTCACTCCTACCCTTGCCAAGATCATGTTCAAGCACCTTTCTGACCTCATTTACAACTCTCTTTAACTAGTCCTTTATTTTCTTATCTGTCTATATATGTTCTATCATTGCTTGCATCCTATGCTGTCTATTAAAATGTTTTCTTCTGTATTGTGTTGGTATTGTAATGTAGCATATTATGCCATACTGTTGTTGTTTGAATATTTTTACTGCTGTAATTGTCTATTGCTTATGTGTAACTTATTCTTTCTATAAACCACCATGAGTGAATTCCTTCAAAAAGGTAGTAAATAAATCCTAATAAATAAATAAAATAAATATTGACCTGTCCTATATTATGTTATGTAAAGGATTTGTATACCACCAAATCCCTAATCAGTTAGGTTCAAAACGGGTAACTACATTGTCAAACCTACAATCGTAAGTGAAATAACATATATAAAAATTAGCAATTGGAGCATACAAACTTGGTTAAAAAAATGCGTTTTCAGAGGTAAAGAATTCTAAATACTAACTGCATCATAACCAAGGGACTTTCACTCCCTTCATCGATGGAAAGGCAAAATGAAACATTCACTATTTCTGCTAACTAAAAGTTAAAACATAAAAGAAAAACCCTCAAGTGCATCATTCAAAATTTTAAAAACCAAACAACAGAGTCAGCTGGGAGATACCAGTAGATTATCCTGCAGGCAGTAGAGTGGGCGCCTAGGGCTGCCAGTGATGCTGATGCAAGCCCCAATTACATTTTTGGAATTCCTTTGTGATTCTTCTCTACCTTGCTGTTTTTAGTGTAAACCACTGAGTTCTAAGAAGTTAGGCTCAGAGTGCCAATACCTTCAAGACCCTTCTAATTTAAATTTATGCAAATGGCAGAATGAGAAATATCATAAACTTCTAAGTCAGTGAGCAGAAACTTTTCTGTTTATACACAAACCCCCTAATTCTAGAAAGTTATGTAATCAAATTTCTAACTAGTGTGCAACTTTTTCTGGGCAATTTATAGAATATAATCAGTTGCATGTGCAACTTAATAGATTAATTAGATGCTAATTGGCCTCAATAACCAATTATTGGCTATACTTGGTGTTAGTTGGCACTAACTGGCAGTTATAGAATACTGACTAAAGGCAGTTAAATGTGTAAGTTGGCCACTCAAATTTCAGAGCGCATAATTCCAAGGGGGGCATGAACCTGGGAGGGGCATGGATGAGATGGAAAAGATTCAGATTATTTGTAAAGATAGCTACAACATGGGCTTCCTTAACTTTGCTTTGGAGGGGGTAGGCTGGACTCCCTTAATATGGTAGTCATGTTTCAAATTAATTTTATTCTTAGTGTGTCCCCATATCTGTTTCCCTGATCATTTTATACATATATGAACAGCTCTTACTCCAATATCAATGGAAAGCAAAGCTAGCTCACATTTCAAGGAAGAAATTAAAAAACACTTAAGGATCAAAGGGGTTTGAACTTCTCTGACTTCTTTCTTTATCACAAGACCTGGAATAGCCTGGTTGGTGGATCCTTGAGAGAGGAGAGAGAACCCTCCAGCATGGTTGTATGCAGAAACGTTTGCATCTTGCAACCTCCCATTTCAACTCTTATGGGGTATGCAACTTCTACCTACATTAAAACGTAAGTACATAATCTCTTTACTTGTAAGGTACTTAAATGCCTTGATAGTTTATTGGAGAATAAATAGAATGCCAGTTTTCTTATTTTAATATAGCACAATCCACCCTTTAAAATTGGAAAGAAAACAATATGCTGGCCAGACTTGTACAGTGAAGGTATCAGGTTGCTTACTCATTTCGTTGCAGGATACATGTTTCAACCATTTTGAGAGATAATATGATCTCCCACAATCTAAATTTTATCTTTGGCTAAAATTATGCCACTGTCTCTGGGGATACATTTATGGGCAATCTCTTATAACTTCTAATCCTGATAATCTATGTGCAGTGCAACATGTTGGTCTGGGGGGGGGGGGGGGGGGGGGGCACTACACCTCACTGCTCTACAAAATACAAAGGAACCAAATATATAAGAGCAGTTCAGGACTGCAAGCATTGTGTGAGAGAGAGGCCATGCGAAAACCGGATGAAGTTTGCTAGGCTAGGTTTTGGAAACAGGCAAACAATCCTACTCTGTCAGCTAGTGTCAGACTTGTGAGTTCTTGTACCAAGTAGAGTGCTGCTGAACCCGGTACTTGGACTAGGGTTTTTTTTTTTTTGTTACATTTGTACCCCACGCTTTCCCACTCATGGCAGGCTCAATGCAGCTTACATATTATATACAGGTACTTATTTGTACCTGGGGCAATGGAGGGTTAAGTGACTTGACCAGAGTCACAAGGAGCTGCCTGTGCCTGAAGTGGGAATCAAACTCAGTTCCTCAGTTCTCCAGGACCAGAGTCCACCACCCTAACCACTAGGCCACTCCTCCACTCTGCTTGGCGGGTGGACAACCCCAGGTTTCACCTGCACTGACCGCCGTTCCCCAGAGGTTGAGCCCCTAGGTGTGTGGGTGGCCTGCAGGACTTGCGGGACGGAGCTGGAAACGGGGTGATGAATGTATCGGCCAGGCAGGCAGCAGGTCAAGGGAGTAATCCAGGTACAAGCGGCAGTCAATAGGCAGGCGGCAGGCAAGAGAGTAATCCAGGTACAGGCAAGTCAGTATCGAGGGACCAGTAGATAAGAAGCAGACTACAGTTGAAACACCTACCAAAATAGAAGCTGAAGCATGGAGTCCAGGGAGAGCTCAGCTGATAAAGTGCTGGCGTCTGACATCAGCAGGGAGAAGGGGCACAGCCATAGGACAAGAGCAAGAGAAGGAGGAACCGAAAGACCAATAGGAGAGAAGCAAGGGAAGCCAGGCAGAGGAAGAGCAGACCCAGGTGGGTAGAAGCAAAGCAATCAAGGAGCCTGGAAGCCAGGCAGAGAGAGAGCAGAAACAGATGCATGGAAGCAAAGCAATTAAGGAGCCTGCAACCACCGCTCTCTGAACAAACCCAGAGAGGACTACACACACATGGCTCAGGCAGTGCCAGTCAAGTGTGTGTGTCGATGGGACCCCGCACAGCTCGAGGACGCCGCTTGCGTTGAGGTAGGGGACATGACAGCTAGCCTCCACTAATCTCTGTGCTCTATGCTGTAAAGTTACATAAAACAGGCCTCTCAGGGACTAATGTACATTGATATTGATTAATGCATATGCTGTTTGAATATCCATGCATTTACTCTCTTTAGGAAGTCATTTGGAAAGAAATAATGAACATTCTATGAATTTCAGTGGACTTATCTTCAAGTGTTGAATTTGTAGACAATGGACCAGAATCTATATATGGCGCTTAATTTGTGCATGCAATTTAATTGGTTAATGAGCCAATTAACACTAATTGAGTCCTAACAACCAATTATTGGCGTTAATTGGCAAAAATTTGGATTTACATGCTCATCTTGCTAAGTGCTATTCTATAATGATGTGCACATAAATCCTTTAGCACACAACTGAAAATGGGGCTTGGTCATGAGAGGGGCATAGATGGGTCAGGGGCATTCACTAGAAATGTGTTCAGTATTATAGAATTTGGGGGATCCGTGTGCAATTTACATGCCACAACTTATACCAGCTTTCAGCTGATGTAAATGCTCATGCCTAAAAGTTGGATGCAGATCCCAGAGGTACATGTTATTGTATAAATGGCACCTGGTTTGGAGCACCGTTTATAGAATAGCACTGAGTGCAGTTTTTGTTCAGTGCCCAAATTTGGGGGCCATTTATAGAATTCCCCCCAGTATACCCGGATCTCCATCTTCCAGGTACAGAATGTCATTTATTAGATCTTTTAACAGCACTAACATTTCAACTAACAGCACTAACATTTCAACTGATTCTGAGCACTTGGAAAACTCATTGAATATGAGACCACCAGAACAGGACATGTGTGCTGCCTCTCTGAGATACCCTTGGCCTTCTACATCTACCTTTTGCTGAAGATAGCCTTTCCAGACAGCTGAGACCTCTTGCAATAATCTCTGGATACCGCATGGACAAATACTTGGTAATTTCAAGGAGGAAGATGACCTGAAAAGGGCAGGAAAAAAAAAAAACAGAAGAGGTTGCATGCACCCAAGGGTAAGATGGCTCTAATGCCACTCCTGGCAGGATCAGCGTTTACAGCACAATAGTTAACCCAACTTACTGATGCTGTGGGCAGAGCCATGGAGCCCTGCTTTGGGCAATTATCAGACCAAGTTGCACATTTGGAGACCATTCTTGCCGACACCAACCACAATATTGGAGAATTTGGGCGCCGGGTCTCTACACTTGAGAACTCCAACATGCACACTGAGGAAATGCTTCCAGGCCTGGAGAGGAAGCTGTACGACCATGCAGAGCAAATTGAGACCTTGAGAATTGCTCCCTGAAGAGTGATTTGCAAATAGTGGGGCTACCGGAGCAAATTGCAGAGTGGTCTTTGGGGTCTGTACTTGAGGAGTGCTGTCTGGCTTCAGAGATCTCTTTGTCGGACAGTGCAGGGCTATTAAGCCTGGAATGCACTCGTTGAGTTGGCCGACTAGAAGCGGTTTGGAGATGGCTGTGTTGTGGTTTTTAAAATACACAACATCATCCATAAGGTCAAAATTCTATGTGGCTACCATCAGAAATGGGACACCCTGCAGTATGATGGGGAACTGATCAAACCTTTTCAAGATTATTCTGCACAATTATAGGAGCAACATTGTCAGTTCATGCCACTCTGCTCTGAGTTGCATGTGAAAAACATCCATTTCATGCTTTTGTATCCTGCCATTCTTAAAATCTGGGTTAATGGACAGTGGCAAACTTTTGATATGATCTCGGCAACCCAGGAATATGTCCACTGGATTGTTGAGGAGGTAACTGGGTAAACCTGCCGGTATTGTTTGAGACTATCCAGCTTATAATCGAAAGTAATCGCCGGCTATTTCCCGACACAAATCGGGATATGGCCGGCGATTTCGCAAAAGCGGCGAAAAGCGTATAATGGAAAGCTACATTTGTGATAGCTTCGCCGCTTTCCCTTCGCCTCGCCAGCGAAAGTTCAAAGGGGCGTGTTGGCGGCGAAGCGAAGGCGGGACATGGGCAGGCTTGGGCGTGGCTACCAGATGGCCGGCTTTCGCGGATAATGGAAAAATAAAACCCGGCGATAAGCAGTATTTCGCCGGGTTTACTTGGTCCTTTTATTTTCACGACCAAGCCTCAAAAAGGTGCCCCAACTAACCAGATGACCACCGGAGGGAATGGGGGATGACCTCCCCTTACTCCCCCAGTGGTCGCCAACCCCCTCCCACACTAAAATTATTAAAATACAAATCTTTTTTGCCAGCCTGTATGCCAGCCTCAAATGTCATACCCAGCACCCAGACAGCAGTATGCAGGTCCCTGGAACAGTTGTTGTTGGTTGCAATGGACTGCAGAAAGGCAGAGCCAGAGCCAGGCCCATCCCCCCCCCACCTGTTCCACTTGTGGTGGGTAATGTTGAGCCCTCCCAAACCCACTGTACCCACATGTAGGTGCCCCCCTTCAGCCCTTAGGGCTAGGGTAATGGTGCACACTTGTGGGTAGTGGGTTTTGGGGGGGATTTGGGGGACTCAGCACACAAGGGAAGGGTGCTATGCACCTGGAAGCTAATTTGGTTGTTTATAAAAGATGTTTGAAGTGCCCCCTAGGGTGCCCGGTTGGTGTCCTGGCATGTGAGGGGGACCATTGCACTACAAATGCTGGCTCCTCCCACAGCCAAATGCCTTGGATTTCGCCGGGTTTGAGATCGCCGGCATTTTTTTCCATTATTGCGGAAAAACAAAAGTGGCGATCTCAAACCCGGCGAAATCCAAGGCATTTCGCCGGCCCACACCGTATTATCGAAAAAAAGATGGCCGGCCATCTTTTTTGAAAATACGGTTCCGGCCAGCTGTTGCGCCGCCACCAAAATAGATCGCCGGCGACGTTCGATTATTCCCCTCTATGTAAGTTTTCTCAGACTCTGGACCTGTTTCGTAGTACTACAATATCTCAGGCAACCTTTGGAAAACCATCAATTTTTTTCTTGAGCCACTAATGCCAGTGTTTCTGTTCAGGGGGCCATGGTCTGAGCTGCTTCTAGTTGTTAGAAGAGGGTTTGAGGGGCCATTTTGATTAGGAAGACCTTGTCCTATTTTGCACAGATTGTTTTCAATGACACTCAGGGCTGGTATCTTTTGTTGAAGATGTAGCTGCAAGTCAGAGAGATCTACACTTTGGTGGTATACAGACCCTCTACTTTTGAGAATACCTTCTACCCACAGCTTTGTCAGAGGTTACTCCCTCTCCATGATATTGAACTTGTGGTTGTTGGAGATATGAATCTTGTCAGGTACTATAGTGAGGAAGTACATCCAAGGTGAGGTTGCAGGGCCAGGGACCGCCGGGCACGTGTATTCTTTCCACTTTTAGCACGGCAAAGGGAATGGTGGATGCATGCTGTTTTTTGCATCCTGGAGAGTGGGATTACTCTTACTACATGGTATGCTATCCCAACTCGACTATATTTTTATAAAGCAGGACTTTTCTCCTCAATTCGGATGGTCACCGTAGACAGTTAATTGTAATTTATGTTTATTGTAAACCGAATTGATGCCGTTTTTGCCCTTTGCAGTGTATCAAATATCTGATCTAGGGAATGAGCAGCAGCTGGGGGAACCCGGGGCAGAGGAAGACATAGAATGGGATAAAGAGGAAGTGGGGGAAGAGGGGGAGGAGGAGTGCATGGAGGTCTCAGGTCTTGTGCAGATTCCAGCAGGAAAGGTAAAGGGTTTTGTGGTGTCAGTATGGCCAAAACTGTGGTCAGTTGGAGAAGAGAAAATAATACTGTGGGGAAGGAGCTGGTGGAGAAAGCTAACCCATTAACTATCTGAGGATAGAAGATAGTGCCTGTGAGGGTTATGCTACAATTGGGAACAAGACAAGGATTTACTGCTTTGTGGTATTCTGAATTATGATTGAACTGTGTTGAGAAGGTGAATGTGAAAACCTGAACTGAATCTTTCATTATTGCTGATGAAACTAATTGAAGGATAAGGCTGTATTGAAGGAAACGATTCTGAGAAAATAAAACCCTGTATTTTCAAGAAACTATGAGAATGCTGAGTTTTTGTGTGACCCTGCTGTGAAAAGGAAAAAGGCTCAGGTCAGCTGGAGAGTGGCCAGACCAGGATGATTACGGACAGAGGAGAGGTGGTTTAGATCCCATACCTTGGAGGGAGACAGCTAAGCTAAGCAGGGTTAGCCCTGGCCCCCACGTGGAAGTAGGATCCTGGTTACAGGCTCTCTGATATTATTCTATTATTTTAAATAATGGCTTTTTAAAAGTTTCTTGAAAGCTTTGCAGTTCTGCTCAGAGCACAAATGTAACGGTAAGTCATTCCAGAATCTAGGGGCCAAAAAATAAAGGTCCCTTTTACAAAGTGGGAGTACCTGTACCGCTGAGTTTCTGCCCACCAAATCGCGCCTACTGCCGGGCTCACAGGAACCTGGCAGTAGATCCGGTTTTTGGCTCAGAGCAACTAGGGTGCTAGAAAATATGTTTGTATTTTCTAGTACTGGGGGCATGCCCAATGGTAATTGGGCAGTGTCTTGCACTCCCTGGTTACCTTTGGGCTACCGCCAGGGCCCCTACCACCTCCTAAATAGGAGGCAGTAAGGGATCCACCAGGAGATGGCTGTGTGGCAAGTGTTTTTATCTCCTGCCTGGAATTTCCTTTTTCTGGGTAGCGGTAAATAGGGGCCTCGGCGTGCGGCAAACCTGTGTGTTGACGCCACCGCAAGGCTCCGTTTACTACCGCTTGGTAAAAGGAGCCCAAAATGCACTATTCCTTGTGCTCTCCCATTTAGCTTGAGAGGGATTTGGGAGAATCAGACTGTGATCATTCAGGGATCGAAAAATCCGAGAAGGAGTGTACGGGATGACAAAAGACGACAGATAAATCAGGAGTGCCAGAGCGAAGTGTTTTGAAAGACAGGATCAATATTTTAAACTGAATCCGGTTTACATATCAGGAGCCAATGAAGCTATTTGAGAAGTGGTGTAATATGGTCCCATCTTTTTTGCTCAACATATAAAGTGGTATTGTAGCCATTTTAATTCAAATTGGGGATTTTAGCAATGTCCACCAAATGTTTGTCCTTTTGAATGTTGACCCAATTTTATTTTAGTTTAAGTAAATATGAACTTATTTTAAGTACTCACATGTATGTTGATGTCTCTTTCTCTCCTACTCTGTTCTAGTAAGCCAGCTATGAAATAAATGTTTTGTCAAGATATCTTCTCACTAGAAAAATATAATAAGAAAACTGGCTGAAAAATCTTTTTATTTAAAATTTTCTATTCAGAGTTTCACAAGTTTACAAGTACAAGCCATGAGGAAAGAAGCATGGTGCGGCATTAGTCCACTTGAATGCATAGAAATAAAGGATAACAAATTAAACAAAATATAAAATAATATCTATTAACTAGACTAACTTAAATTTTCTGACTAGATTTTGGGAGCTAACATTCCCTTACTCAGGACTGGGGAAAATGAGCAAAAGACAGCAATTCCAGAAAATACAAGTGAATCACAAAAAGCATTCCAATGATAGCCTGAAAGGGAGGTTGATAGATGTTCAGAAAGTGACAGGTAGTAGAATTTGATGGCTTATAATGAATTAGGAAAATCAAGATTTTTGTTCAGGCCTTTGTCACTTTAAAGTGTCTTATGTTATTATTATTATTATTTGTTACGTTTGTATCCCACATTTTCCCACCATTTGCAGGCTCAATGTGGCTTACATATAACCGTTAACGGTGTTAGTGAATTACGTTTTGAACAAATACATAGTATGAATGAATATAAAGTGATATTGTGGTATAATGAGGATCCTACTTATGTCCTTCTTCTAATGTAGTATATATTGTTCACACAGAAAATGTGAAAAAGAATGCTACATTGGAGAGTAGGTCAGATGTTTAGTACACAGATCAGCTGACACAGCTTTAAGATACCACATGCCACAGAATAGAGCAAGGTGATACCTTTTTACGACCAGACCACTGCATCAATGACCTTTATCAACAGGCTAGTCAAAGGAAATTTTAACACAGTTTAAGAATGTAAGACTTTTGAAGTGATTAAACAAGAAAGAACTGAACAAAATTTGGGATTTCTAACTCATAAGCCATAAAATTCTACTGCCTGTCACCTGATCAACTATCAACCTTGCTTTCTTCTATTGTTCCCTTTCAGATAATTGGAATGCTTTTTTATGATTTACTAGTATTTTCTGGCAATGCAATTTTTTGCTCATTCTATTCTATCTCGAGGAAGGGAACGTTAGCTCCTGAAAGCTACTCAAGAAATATATTGTTATTCAATAAAAAGGTATCACCACCTTTGTCCTGTTACTCTCAAAAATGTTCTATTTCTCCATAGTGGCAACAGAGATTCTATCTTGCCCACAAAGGTGTTCCTGTGAGATTTATATCTATGTGAAACCGTTTTCCAATCTTAATCTTCTTGATTTTAACCATATTTACCCTGACACATTACCTGAAATCTTTTATTTGTTCTATTATATCTAGACCAGGGGTGTCCAACCTCAGTCCTCCAGGGCCGCAGTCCAGCCGGGTTTTCAGGATATCCTCAGTAAATATGCATAAGATCTATTTGCATGCACTGCCTTGTGATAGTCACATCCAGGATAGTTGGGTTAAGGCAGTTTCAGTTTGAAATACAAGTCCCAGAAGGCATTGCAGGCAAGGAGCCAGGGGGTGAGATGAAGAACCCGGACTGGACTCCTAGCTGCAATCGGGGAGACATGGGTGTAAGCTGGCAGGATGTGTAGAGTGGCTGCCACTAGGGGGGGAGATAGGAAACCCTGTGTGCAGGAGCTCATCATTAGTCTAATGCTCAACTCAGCTGGTATGGGTGTGGGGGAAGCTAGTGGAAGGAGAATGATTGGTTGTGAGAGCAGAAGCCAGGGATTGATTAGGCAGGTGGGAAAGAGTCCCGGAGGAGAGAAGAAGTGAGAGAGAAGCAGTTGCAGGGAAAATCCCTTGGGTGTGAGAAGTCCCTAAAGTATTGAAACCTCCTGAACATAAAGGCTGCTTTGTGATTTAACTGGGATGATGAACTGAATGAACTGTTTGTCTTGGGAATTGAACTACTGTTTACTGTGCACTGGATAAAGAGCCCAGACTGAAGCTGACTGTGAGCCTGTATTGAATCCTGGTAGGTGCTGGCAGCCTACTGCTTAAAGAGGACTATTTGCCACACACTTTCAGGTGGCTTACATGTGTTTAAGATTGAAGGTGAATGCTGCTGTGGGAACCGTGTATCAGGTCTACTAGAAACCTGCATGGAATAAAAGCCTTAAGATTGAAATTGCTGGTGGACATTTGTTTCTTGATTGTACCGGGAGCGCTCTCCCTGGTGACAGCCTTCATTGCATGCAAATAGATCTCATGCATATTCATTGTGGAAATTCTGAAAACCTGCCCTGGTGAGGGCCAAGATTGGACCCCCTGATCTAGACTGTCTTCCTTATACTGAAGCACAACCCAGAATGGGTTACAAGAAAGAAATATAATAATAAGCATGGAACTAAATATCAAAATACAAATACTTCAATAAAGTAATCAATAAACAGGCTGGAAACATAAATCAATCCTACATAAATCAAGCCATAAACCCTGTTAAAACTAAATTAGACCACTCAGCTGTGCCACTTTACGCTCAGCACACCCAACATCTCTAAATATTACTAATGCTGATTGCTGCCAAAAGGGCAATTCTCATGGTCTCATCCTCACAGTGCAATCAGCTAAAAGGTCTTTATGGAATTCCACAATGAGGGTACTGTGTCCTCTGTGTATCTGTAGAGCCTGGTGTACATCTGGTAATGCTACAGAAATAAGTACCTAAGAACACAAGAATAGCCATACTGGGTCAGACCAATGGTACATCTAGCCTAGTATCCTGCTTCCAACAGTGGCCAATCCAGGTCACATGTACCTGGTAGAAACCCAAATAGCAGCAGCATTCCATGCTACCAATCCCTGGGCAAGCAGTGGTTTCCTCCATGTCTATCTCAATAGCAGACTATGGACTTTTCTTCCAGGAAGTTGTCCAAACCTTTTTTAAACCCAGATGTGCTAACCACTGTTACACATTCCCCGGCAACAAGTTCCAGAGCTTAACTATTTGTTGAGTGAAAAAATATTTCCATGTAACTTCATTGAGTGTCTTCTAGTCTTTGTACTTTTTCAAAGATTAAAAACTTGATTCACTTTTACACGTTCTACATCACTCAGGATTTTGTAGACCTCTATCATATCCCCCCTCAGGCTTCTTTTTTCCAAACTGAAGAGCCCTAACCTCATTTGTATTTCTTCACATGAGAGTTGTTCCATCCCCTTAATTATTTTGGTTGCCCTTCTTTGCCTTTTCTAATTCTACTTATAACTCAGGAAATTCTCTTCCTGCTGGTTTCAGGCTTATGGAAATTTTCAGTGGGTTAGAAAAAAAACTTGCATTGGTGTAGGGGCAGGGTGGAGAACTTGGTAATCCCAGCCAAGGAGGGGCAGGATGAGAAGGATTGAAAGAATTGTGGGGAGAATTACTGGGTCTTTGGTTACTCAACCTTCTGCCAAGACCCGTAGAACAGAAGGCGGATCCCAGATCTGGTTGCAGTGCCTATTTTATTTAAAGGAGAAGAGGTCACTGCTATCTTACAGCGGGAGACTATTAAAGAAGACTGAACCTGATTTTCTGACCTGGGAAGAAGGAGAAGGGACATTGGAGCTGACTGAAACTTGAACTGTGTGTGCCCTGCCCTTCCTGTGCTATAAGGGTCCAGAATTTCAAACCCTGTGGGTCAGGGTTACACGCTATATCTTTTTTGAGATGGTGACCAGAATTGCACACAATACTCAGCGTGAGGTCACACCATGGAGTGACACAGAGCCATTATACTATTCTTCATCTTATTTTCCATCCCTTTCCTAGTAATTCCTAGCATCTTGTTTGCTTTTTTGGCCACTGCCACTGCACACTGGGCAGAAGATTTCAGCATATTGTCCACGATTCCTACGGTAACTATGATTGATTATTCTTTCCAAAGTGCATCACTTTGCATTTGTCCACATTAAATTTCATCTGCCATTTGGATGCCAAATCTTCCCATTTCTTAAAGTTTTCCTACAATTTTTCACAGTCTGCATGTGTTTTAACAACTTTGAATAGTTTTGTGTCATCTGCAAATTTAGGGCTTCTTTTACAAAGCAGCGCTAGCAATTCCTGTGCGGAAAATGAGAGGAAGCCCATAGGAACTGAATGGGCTTCTTCTCATTTGCTGCGCAGGAATCACCAGCGTGGCTTTGTAAAAGAAGCCCTTAATCAACTCACTTCTCATTCCAGTTTCCATATCATTTATAAATATGTTAAACAGCAACAGTCCCAGTACACATCCCTGCAGCACTCCACTATTCACCTTCCTCCACTGAGAGAAATGGCCATTAAATCTTACCCTCTGGTTTCTATCCATTAACTAGTTCCTAATCCGCAACAGAGCACTGCTTCCTATAACATTGCCTAGCAGTAGTTTTATGTGCCTTATTCAGCTGAAAAGATTTGGCTATGATTGTATCATCATATTCACTGTAAAACTTATAAAAAATGCTTGATTTTGTGAAAATGGCTTTTTGACATAAACATTTTCACAGCTTCCTAAATCGAACCTATAATTATGGTACTAAAAAATTGTTTTTTTATGCCAAAGGTTTTTCAGAGTCCTGAGAGAGGTGATGTTTTTGCATTTAAACTCACTAATAAGTGTGAAAACTCAGTTACTGCTTTTTAGCAATTAGCACCTCTATGTCCAGAGGGATTTTTAAGAGCTCCAAATGCAACAGAGAATCAGACTGCTTTGGTTCAAGGAAAAACTGTAAGCAGTTTCACAAAATAACTTTTTACAGCGCCTTGTTGTAGACCGAGGTACCCAAACCTGTCCTGGGGGAACCCCAGACAGTAAGGTTTTCAGGGTATCCACAATGAATATGCATGAGCGAAATGCGCATACTAAGGAGGCCTTTTACAAAGCTGCACTAATGAATGGCCAGCGCTATTTTAGCGTATGGGTTTCCCATGCACTGAGGCCAATTTTAACGCAGTTGTAAAATGACTGCAATTTCTTTTTGTACCTATTTTGTAGATGGTGAGGGGAAATGCACTAATCAACACAGTGATTTGCCTGCGCTAAAAATCTTATTTTTTAACATGGGATTGGCGTCCCACAGTAGTGCCTTTTAACGTGCAGTAAGCACATTAAAAGGCACTAAGGAGGCAGTGTATGTAAATTGACCTCATAAATATTCATTGTTGATATCCAGAAAACCTGACTGGCTGGGATTCCCCAGGATAGGTTTGGGAATCATCAAATTAGATATGTCCTAACTAACAAAGTACTAAAAACTTAGGGCCTGATGCACAAAGCTTACCGTACTTGCAACGTTTAGTTGTAGCTGGTCTAAAGCAAATGCTATTTAGTGTCTTATGCTCAAAAAGGTTCTGAGTCCCTTTTATTGTTATCCGTAGTAACTACTGATAACTCTATGCAAATGTATTGCAACAAGCTCATCAGTATTAAAATGAGCATTCCGAGCAATGCACAGATGTTTCTGTGCACTTCTCTGAAAGGAGTGCCTAACTTTAATGTGCAAAATTTTATGGCAGGTCTGGAGTTGTTGTTATGGGGAGTTCAGTCTGGAAGCAGGATTGGGACAATGGAAGCCTGTCTAAGGCTGGAGTGTAACCTTGAGAGGTACACTACTGGAAGGAAGGCAGCCTAAAGGGTCTGTGCCTAGAAGAATTTGGGTTGATACCAGGAAGAGTGGAAACAGCCCTGGATTTACTCATAACAGGATGGGTAAAGGACAGGAGGGATGTAAATATGTACAGATGTGAACTATCCTGAGTAGGAGAACGGAAGGGATCAAGATTACTCAGAAGGTTCTTGAACAGAACGGTGTTTATGAAGAGTTGAAATGTTTCATTGTTGGTTACAAAAGTTCCAGTATTGTTGGTTTTGCATTTGATAAAACAACCAGCGTACAGTGTGGTTATTGGTAAGAAAGTGAGAGCGGGAGCTCCCGGACTGAGAAAAGCAACAACCCAAAAGTTCTCTCTAGTACTCCCAAATCCCCGGTTCTCTATTCCGGAACATTGACCCCAGGCTCAGTGATGGACCCTGTGGCTGTATGTATGGTGAGCTGTCAAGTTTCTGACCGTTTCCTTGACTGTGCTCACCTCGCCCTCTGGTGGCCAGACTTGGTGGCTGCAGTGGACTGTCTACTGTCACCCGTTCCAGACTTCAGCCCAGTTCAGTCCAGATCTTCCGGGCTGCCAGAATTGCTTTCCCTGTTTGTACCTGAACAGCACCCATAGTTGCTTTGTGATTGCTGCAGCTGAGCTTTAGCAGCTGATGGGCTTTATTAATCACCTAGAAACTTCTGTGTTTGCCTTTACATCATCTAAGGTCCCTGGTATGTGGGTGTGCTCTGTGCACTTCTGCCTAGTCCAGTTCTAGCCTGAGTTTCTTGCCTGATTCTAGTTTGTGTGTAGTTAGCTTTGGTTTTATTGCTTAGTTCCTAGTCTTGTTTCTGGTTTGCTTTCCCTTGTCTTGTGTCTGTGTTCCTTTTTAGTGGCTGCTTGGCAGCTTTCAGTCTTGACTCTCACCTGTCTGTGTTTCTGTCTTAGTGGCTGCCTGGCAGCTTTTAGTCCTGACTCTGTTGTGTGTTTCCTGCTGGTATCCAGTTCCTGCCCAGTCCGGTAAGTCCTGCCGGCCACCTGCACCCAGGGGCTCAACTCCTGGGGAAGGGTGGTCAAGTGCAGGTGAAGCCTTGCTCTAGTCCTGTGTTCCAGTCCAAGTGTTCTTGTCCAGTGTGTTCCTGCTTTGCTTATCCCTGTCTGCAGTCCCTCCTTTGTGTGTGTGTTAGCCCAGTGCTGGTTGGGGTGGTTTTGCCTGCCACTGCCACTCCTTGGCAGTGGTCCAAGGGCTCACAAACCTAGTTGCTGAGTGGAGAAAGAATAGAGCATTGTGAGAAATAAGTTTTCCCTGTGACTCTGGTCTGGGGTTTTGCGGACCCGAGCTAGTTAAGGGGCGATAATCAGGTTACACTTGGTGTGGATTGGCAGACTTGATAGGCCATATGGCCTTTATCTACTCTCGCTTTTTGTGTTTCTGTGTTTCCACAGCATGTGGGATTTTCTTTGGAGGTTCTAATCCAGGGGTGGGCTCCCTGTGGACCCATCACTGAATTTTATGCAGCCTGCAAAATCATAGGAAGTATACAGACAAAACATCACTAACCAGAGTTTTGGTCATTTTTAAGTACTGGATTTCACAAATATTTTTCAGAATAGTGACTCTAGCAGTTTGTTTCTATCATTTTTAGTTACATTTTATTTATTTATTTATCACAGAAGGTTGATAGAGCTCTGTGCATTTCCGGTTCTGACATTATATAATATTTTGGCCCTCTGTGTATAAAGGTTGCTCATCCTTGGATTACACATCCCTGTTCGAAGTGGGACTGGCCAAGTAGCAGGCAGTCACACAACCTTTATGTACTAATAGCTCCATGAGAAAGAAATGAGAATCAGGAAAGGAATGTGAGAAACCTTTAATGAACTTGTGTTTTGAAAATTCCAGCTATGGTAAGTAAACCTATTTTTGCTGTTTTGCATTCACTCATGCTAAAACCACGAGAATCTTACTCCTCATTTGACAGTCCAAGGAAATAAAGAAGGACCAGTTTTTCTGGAATGATAACACAAAGTGTTTCACATAGTATTTGCAGAGTGAAATGTTTGGCTCATGAAGACTTGTCATGCGATCAAGGAGGCTTTTAATGCCCTGCTGCACACAGCTTTGCTTAATATAGAAATGTCAACAGAAAATCTTTGATTAATTTTCATCACTTGCTGAATACAATTTGCACAGCAGAGTGTTCATAAGAACTGGCAGCCAGTCTGTCAACAACAAACAAACAAACAAACACCAGAGAAGAAATGAAAAACTCCTTATGCCAAACCTCGACTGAGAATGTAACTTCACATTTTTCATTCAGTGATTGTTATGGTTTTTCACTTGACACACAATGGGACAGTCTCAACCACTGCTTTAATGTAAAAGATTAGCTTCAGCATTTTGGTACCCAGAAAAAAAAAAGGCAATGTGTCTGTTTATTATTAAATCAATCTCTCAGAAAGAGGGTGACTGGGAAGGATTTAGCCACATGCCTTTTTTACTAGTAGCTCAAGGTAAGTTATATTCAAGCACAGTACTTATTTTCCTATGCCTGGAGTTCTTGCAATCTAAGGGGCCCTTTTACTAAGACTTAGCAAGTGCTAATTGAATTAGTGCACGCTAAATGCTGAGAAGCTGTCGCATTTTCCAAAAGCTGGAACTAGGTTAGTGAGCCCTTGGGCCACTGCCGAGGAGCGGCAGTGGCAGGCAAAACCACCCTCAAACCAGGGACAGGGCAGAACAGGACTGGAACCCCGGACTGGGGTTGCAGCAGAGGCAAACAAGCTGGAACAGACAGAGCAGAAACCCTAGTTTTCACCTACGCTTAGCCGCTTTTCCCCAGGAGTTGAGCCCCTGGGTGCAGGTGGCCAGCAGGGCTTTGCAGGGCAGGTAGGGTTACCATTTTTTGTCCTCATAAAAAGAGGACACTTGCCCCGCCCCTTTCATGCACTCGCCCCACCCCTGATGCATATTTCCCTCCCCCGGTCACCACTCCTCCCCCCGTCACCTCCCCTCCCCTTACTCTACTATCCCTGGTGGTCTAAAGGTACCTCTTCGGGGCAGGAAAGAGCTCCCTCTTTCCTGCCCGGATCGCTGTTGCCAGCTGCCCTGCATCCTGTGAGTCCGGCTCTCGGCATTTTAAAATGGCCTCTGAGATGAAGTCTCGCGAGGCTGCTTCAACTCTCGGTGGCCATTTTGAAACAGAGAGAGACGGACTCACAGGATGCAGGGCAGCTAGCAGCAGCGCTCCAGGCAGGAAAGAGGGGGCTCTTTCCTGCCCCGAAGACGAAGAGGTACCTCTAGACCACCAGGGATAGTAGAGTAGGGGAGAGGAGAGGAGTCCCGCACCCACCAGCCAGCCCGTTTGCCCAGAAATCTGGACAATGGGCAGGCTGGCCAAATCCGTCCAGACGCCCGGACATGTCCTCAAAAAGAGGACATGTCCGGGTAAATCCGGACATATGGTAACCCTAAGGGCAGGGCAGGGGCTGGATACCAACAGGCAACACACAACAGAGAAGGGCTAAAAGCTGCCAACGCAGCCACAAAACAAGAAACACAAACAGATAAGGATAGGACTGAAAGCTGCCAGGCAGCCACTAAACAGGAAACACAGAGAACCAAGAACTAGACACAGAATACAGACCAGAAACCAGACAAGGAAATAAGCAACAAAATCTAAACTAAACTACACACAGACTAACTAGAAAAGACAAGGATCTCAGGCAAGAAACCAGACTGACAGAAGTGCAAACAGCACCCCAACAAACCTCAGGGCCTTAGACGATGCAAAGGCAGAGAATTTCCAACTGACTAATAAGCCTGGCAGCAGCTGAGGCTCAGCTGCAGCAATCACCAGGAAACTATGGGTGCTGTGAAGGGTCAAACAAGACAGACAAGTCAGGCAGCCTGGAAGATCCGGACCGGACTGGGCTAAAGTCTGGAACGGGTGATAGTCCATAGCAGCCACCGGGTGAGCACAGACGTAACAGAAGCCCATAGGTAAAATTCCATTAGCCCATGCTAAGCTTTAGTAAAAGGGCTCCCAAGTCTGGACCTGAGGCAATGGAGGGTTAAAGGGGCCGCATGGCAATCCAGAACTACTGCCAGCTCAATGTGGGTGCCGGTGGTAGTTCCCCCCCCCCCCCAGCATGCGCCAATTCCAGCACTAGCGGAAATATTTTAAAAATATTTTCTGCAGTAAAAGGGGACCTGGCGCCAGTGGCGTAGCTAGGTGGGGCGCCAGGGGAGCGGTTGCTCCCCCAAACGGAGTTCTGCCAGCGCCGGCACCTATTTTTTTTCTTGTCGTGTTGCATTGAAAATGTTCGCCAGCGCCGGCTCTCATGCCGCTTTCACTCCTCCCGCTCCGTCAACCTGGCTCCGCTTCTGCCTGGCGCGTTGCAAAAACAGCCGCTAGCCCTGCAGGGCCCCTTATACTGTAGCTTAATAAAAGGGCCCCTAAGTGTTTGTCCAAGATCACAAGGAGCAGCAGTGGGATCTGAACCCAGGCTTCTCTTGCTCTTAGCTCACCGCTCTAAATGATCGGCCACTCTCCTCTCAAGCCAGTTGCATGGTTTATGTGGCTGTGTAACAGATACTTTTATACTGGGGAAAAAATATCCTTAATTCCGATTATTGGGACCTCACACAGAATTCCATCAGTTTTGCAAAAAAAGTTTGAATAATCCTATATATTGTTCTATGAAAACAGATCCAGTTAGCATAGTTATAAAATGGTTAAAATTGAATAGACCTGAAGAGCGGTTGTATCTTACCTGCTACAGAAGTGAGAATCTGACTGACAAGTGTGCAAAAGGACACAAGGCTGAGAGGGAAAAAGAAACAGGATGATACACATCTTATATTGCTAGTATGAAATAAAATGATTGATGAAACTGCACTAGATTATCTGCCATGTTACAAGGGATCGTTAAAACTTCCAGTTTCACCATCCTTCTCTCTATGGGGTTTCTCCTGGGGATCTAGTCTAGGAAAGCTGGCTGTGAGCCCCTCTGACAATTTGAAAAATTAAAGAACACAGAGTACAACAGACAGAAGCGAGGATTTTCCTGGCTTTGATGAAGTGACTTAGACTGCCACTTCCCTGAGTTCAAACTAGGAAATTACAGCCCTGCAGAAGCTGACATGGAGCATAGGATGTTTCTTCACAGCATGGCAATTAGAGAGGAGGGAACAGCTGTAACAAGTAGTGATGCGCATGGTGTAGTTTGAGGCATTTTTTTTTAACTTCAAGCTTTGTTAATATAATTTTAACGCATAAATATTGACTTTACCCATGTTAATTTACAGGTTAACACATGTTGAATCAATTTTGCAGGCAGCAAGCTTTTTAAGGCGTGCTATCAAACCAGATGCATTCTACTGAGTGTGTGTCCTTTGCAGTAAGCCAGGCAAGTGCTGTACCATCAGACTGAACTGACACCGTACATCATTGACAATATAGAATACTAGCCGTTGAGCCCGTAAAAACGGGCTAGTAAAGGAAGGGGGGTTGAAAGGCCCCTCCGCAGGCTAGGTCGCCGCCGCCCCTCCCCCCCGGAGTCGCCGCCGCCCCCCCACCCGGGCCGGATACCTGGCTTCACTATTCAAACCGCCGGAACGCAGCACACAGCTCATCTGAGCTGCCGTCGGCCTTCCTTCTTCTCTGCGTGTGTTCCGCCCTCGTGTGACGTAACGTTGGCGAGGGCGGGACAGGCAGGTAAGGAAGGCCAACGGCAGCTCAGATGAGCTGTGTGCTGCGTTCCGGTGGTTTGAATAGTGAAGCCAGGTACCCGGGCCGGGTGGAGGGTGGGTGGCGGCGACTCCGGGTGGGGGGGGGGAGCGGTGGCGACGGCGGTTCTCTCACTCACAGGTGCGCAAGTTCCATCTGTCACACCCCCGTCATCACGTTTTGATGTGGGGGCGGGACAGAGAGGGTCTCTACTGCGCATTTGCGAGTGAGTACGCCTCTTGCCATTTATATGTTTGATTGTTTAGTCTCAGTACAGGCAGACATTGGAAGTCTTACACATAGGTGTGAGATGCACACAGTAGGCAAGGATGTCACCTACACATATGGGGAGCACCTTCTTTTGCACTGGAAGATTGTAAGCGGACATCCCTAGGCTCTGTCGGCAGAAGATTGGAGGAGGAGCAGCCTGACTGGAGTTGCAGGGCAGACAGAAATATTCAGGCTCAGAAGAGGGTGGAAGCATCTATACCTCTTTCCACATATAGAAATCTCCTTGGCTCTTCAGTTTTGTCTCTTCTGCTCTGCTGAATAGACATCTAACAAAGCTCTCCCAACAAATTGTCTTCTTACGTTACTTATCATTTTATAAGTGCACTTTGATGTTATCAGCCCTTTGGTACTGCGACTAAGTTTTTATTTTTTGACATCTTATATTTTGAGAAACTGGAAATCTCTGGGAAATCTTAATGTGCACATATGGTGGTGCTCACTTTGTTGAATATATAAATATGAAGCTATAGCGGCAGAAAAATCTGGGAATTATCGGAAATTCAAGGACTTCACATCTTCTATGTGTGCATTTGTAGCGTCTTCTTTTAATGCCTGATTGGTCTGCTGCATTTCCAATTGTATCAATTTAAGTACAAGGATATTTCTTTTATTGTTACTTTTTAAATTTGTTACCCCAGATTTCCCTGTTTGAATTAACACCATCTGGTATTTTAGTTTTATATTATCTGCTATTGTTGTTTTTGTTTATAAAATCTGTAAAACTTTCAATAAACAGTTGAACTTACAAAATATTTTTGGCCTGTCTTTTTGCTTGTTTCCACTTTCTTCAGTGACCTACATCCATTCTGTTTCAGCTATAGGAATCCCAATCACGGCATGGAAGACTGCATGTTCTGCATGGTCATGCCTATGGCTGGATGAAATAACTGAATTTAACATCTGATGATATTGAGACTGCCTTTGTCACTTTGTCTGCAGTAGTAGTATATACCACATTACCTGAGTCATGAAGAGAACCCTTCCATATCTTACTTAGTTTGGTGTGACATCTCAGGCAAATACCTTTCACCTGTGCAGAGGCCCAAGAAATTGAGATGCAGAAGAGCATTATCTTGAGTCTATTTCTGCTTACTTTACTTATCTGGAGGTTCTCAATTCAAGTTGAACTTTCTCTTGTGCAAGGGTGTGTGGGACTTTGGAAGATGGCTTCTTCTGAGCAGTGACCTTATTCCCTGCGTATTCTCAGAACAGTAAAAATGTGCATGACCATTAAAGCCTTCCAGGTGGACATGGTAACCACCACAGTTGCACATAGACGTCCTTTTGTGCAGGGGTTCAGGCCTAGAACTGATGCAAACTTCGACTGCACAGTTGTCAGACCAAACCATTTTTTCCTTCTCCCTGCAGCACCAGCAGATTGGATGAACCCATTCTGTAAAGGTGCTGCCAGTTTTTCTTCTTGCAAGACATGCTTCATCACTACAGCAAAGATCCTCTTAAAGGAGATTCTCCTTTTCCGTTGTGAGTCATTATTTCTAATTGCATAGTAGCAGCAACATTTTTTCTGTTGAACTCAGAAGTTAGTGTTGTCCTGCTATGCCTGATTGTTATGCTTAATTAATCAAATGGTGATCTCCACCTCATATATCCTTCACTTGATATAAGAATTTCTTTTATTGCTTGATTAGTGCTCTTAATCTCAGCTGTTCAGCTGTGCTTTCTTGTTCCTAATCACTGAAGAGCCCTGTGATGTGGGTGGTTTGCATTTCTGTTGGAATGTCACAATAGATCAAACACAACTAAATTGGGTGAACTCAATAAATTTGCTTTTTACCTTGACTGTATTTGCTCTATTCCTTTGTTACGTTTGGATTACTCCACACGAGGAGCACTTACCTTAACAAAAAAAAAAAAAGAGAAAATGAACAAAAAGCCTGGGAATTCTCCCCCCTTCACAGATGGAATTTATGAACACTTTAAATACTCTGTGTACCTTCTGTGGGTCTCCTATTCTGAACTGCAACAGCAACCAGTGAAGGTCATGCAGAAGGTGTAATGTGCTGAAAATGTGATGCTCTAGTTAAGTCATGCTACTACATTCATTACCACTTTTAGAGCTTATATGTTAGCCATGAGAAAACCCAAATACAATGAATTACAATAATCCATTTTAGATAAAATTATACTTTGAAGGACAGTGTGGAAGTCTTTAGCTGTGTGCTCGACAGAATTTTGTGCTCTAAGTATCAAGCTCTATTAGAGGCTTATGCATGTGTAGCACATGCACTGTAGAATAGTTTGCCAAGAGGATTAAGGAGTGAAAGGGAGACTTAGAAAACTGATTAAGGCTTTCCTGTCTTGAGCATGCTTATGGGTCTTACCTATAATGTTACTGGTTTGTTTGTTGTTTATAATAAGTTGTCTGTTTTGTGTATTGTACTTAGTTATTTCTCATCTTTAAGTTGTGAGCCACATAGAAATTATGATACGTAACATACAAATATGTTAGAAAGGAGAAACAGGACAAACCGTCCAAGGAATGCAAAAGAAAAGCCATACAGGAACAGAGGGTGACAAACTGATTTCCAGCCTGGGAGAGAATGTTCAAAGGTTCTTTATTTAAAGGCCCCAGAGAAATGATCCGTTTTGGCGGACACAGCCGCCTGCCTCAGGGGTCACAAGAGGCACTGTGTACAGAAAACAGAATAGCATGTCAAACCATACATAAAAAGTATATAAAACATAAATACAATGAATGTAAGTTAAACAAAGTGGACTGTAAAAAAACAATGTACCAAACATGTTAAAAATATAAAATTAAAAGAAGTAACATGTCATGAAAACATGTACCAAAAAATCAGAAGAGATAGCTGATAACTAAGAGATGGACATGCAAAGTAAAAACCACGTTACACAAAAATGTATAAATATCTTAAGGAATATGCTAATGATACACTTGCCCTTATGCAGGAATATGGTCAAAACAAACATGAACTTTTTAGGGTACATCTAAATACACTCCTACCTCTATATCTATGTAACAGAATTTGAACCTGGTGCAATAGATGAATGTAGATTCCAGGATAAAAGACTGCACTGGATATATTATGAGACAAATGTAGAGATATAACTCACATTGAAGGCTGACGTAAAACATGAAACAAGCCAACATGCACTGCAAAAAACCACTAATCATGATTAGCTATACAAAACATGCACAACTAAAAAGGACTGATTATGAATAAAAAATATAATAGAAACTATCTAAAACCTGTGTTGAAAGCCAGTTAAAATAGCAAACCGGTTATGATAACCGTTATTAAAAACCAGTTAATATTAACTAGAAAATTTTTTTTTAATGGTCATGAATGAAAAAGGGTGCACTGTTACAGGCAGGCAAAAAATGGCACCAAAAAACAGCTGCCAGAGACGCTGTAACATTCAAGAGTAAAGACAACTTAAAGTGCTTCTATAAAATCCCTTAACATGGCAAAAAACTCTCAAAAAATAATGATAAAATATGGAGTACTTACCAGTGTGAAGTCTCTCAAAACAGTTCTCAACAGCTCTCAACACACAGACACAATGAAGGGAACGAACAGGAAACAACCTGGTGACACCACACATTTAAATGAGCCTAACAGGAATAATGCATGAGTTCATGAATAAAAATGATACCCTGGTCATGAAGGGCTGGACTATTGAGATGGCTATGTGGTTCCTCT
The DNA here is from genome assembly GCF_901765095.1 of Microcaecilia unicolor. Classification (NCBI taxonomy): domain Eukaryota; kingdom Metazoa; phylum Chordata; class Amphibia; order Gymnophiona; family Siphonopidae; genus Microcaecilia; species Microcaecilia unicolor. The sequence goes on from NC_044032.1 coordinate 423,342,136, forward strand.
GACAACTGGTTAAAAACATGCCCAGTTAAAGTAGACTGGAAAAAAATAGCTGGTTAAGAGTAAAAAAAACAAAACACCACGGTTAAAAGAAAATGTGCAAAAAAAAAAAAAAGATTAAAAAGGTATATATGAAAGAGACCATAGACTGCATAAATCAATTGGTGGTGTCTTTCTTTTAAATGTGTCTATAAAAAGTACAACCAGGATAAAATGTGAATGAAAAAAAACTGGATAAAAAAAGATGTGCACACGGGTAAGCACATTAAAGAAAGGAATTGTAATCTAGCTCTGAATTGGGAACCTGGGGTGCTAGGGTTCTCATGTGGAAAATGGTTCTTTGTTCTTCTTGTAGGAGGCACTTATCAATGTTGCTTCCTCTCCAAGATGTATGAAGGACTTTGAAAACAAAAAAAAACTTGTTTTGACTTGTATGACTACTACTACTACTACTAATAGCATTTATATAGCGCTACCAGATGCATGCAGCGCTGAACATTTGACATAGAGAGACAGTCCCTGCTCAAAGAGCTTACAATCTAGGTAAAACAGACAGACAAGACATTACAGGCAAGGGAATTACAGGGTAAAGAGGAATAGGGGAGGAGGAGGGCAAATGAGTAGCGGCTAGGAGCCAAAGGCTGCAGTGAAAAGGTAAGAGAAGTTTGAACTGAATAGGGAAGTGGACAGGGAGCCAGTGAAGCGACTTGAGAAGTGGGCATAGCGATTCTGGCGGAAAATAAGTCGAGCTGCAGAATTCTGGACAGATTGGAGAGGAGAAAGATGATTGAGTGGAAGATCAGTGAGAGTGGGGTGGAAGAGTAGCCTAATGGTTAGTGCAGTGGGCCTTGACCCTAACAACTTGGGTTTGATTCCCACTGCAGCTCTTTGTGACCTTGGGCAAGTCACTTAAATCTCCATTGCCCCAGGTACAAAAAAAACAATTAGATAGTCCAAGCGAGAAGTAACAAGGGTGTGAACAGTGCCATAGCGAGGGCGGCTGACACCCGGGGTGGGTCACTGCTGCGCACCCCCCCCCCGGGTGCAGCACGGCGCACCCCCCCCTCGGCGAGCACCCTCTGGAGTGCACCCCCCCAGAGCGCATTCGTACTTGCGTAGGGAAGCGGCGAGGGGCGATCTGCCCCGAGTGCACGTCGCTGGGAGCTGCGTCGGCTCCGCTGGTTCCCTGCTCTCTCTGCCCTGGAACAGGAAGTAACCTGTTCCGGGGCAGAGGGAGCAGGAAACCAGCGAAGCCGACACCCCCCCCAGCGGCGTGCACCCGGGGCGGATGGCCCCACCACCCCCCTTCCTTTGCCACTGGGTGTGAATAAGGGTTTTGGTGGCATGTTCAGAAAGGAACACTTGACTCTGTGCGTACCAGTGTTCTACTAGCGGTGCGGTGATAATGCTGCGGCTTATACAATTCCTTTGTTCTATTATGTGAGCTTTGATAGTTCTTTTAGTTTTCACTACATACAAAAGCCCACTTGGGCATATGATTATGTAAATGACTTGAGTTCTCTGGCAATCAGAGGAGTGTTACAAAGTATAGACCTTGCCTAATTGTAGATGGGTGAAAGTAGAGGTCTCAAATCCATGAGGGTAGACACTACATCTTCCACAATGTCTATGTCCAAAGACAAAGTCTTCAAAGGGGTCAGTAACTGGATCTGGCAAAGCTGAAGGAACAATCTTCTCTTTTAGGTTTCTACCTCTAGAATAGGCTATTACCACATTTTTATTCTTAAAACAGTTGTGGCCTTTGAGAATATGCCAGTTTTTCCTTATGAGTTTCTGGACCTGTGCTGCTATATGTGAGTACCTGAGTGTGCACATGCCATCTGGTGGCGTCTTGTCCTGTTGTTTGGTGTCCAGAGTCTCTGAGGTATGACCTAATGTTGGGTCCTAGAGGTCTCAAAAAAAGGTCCACAAATACAAGGGTTCTAATATGGAGCCTTTCCCTGAGACAATAGGTCTCCCAGGCGGATTGGTACTAGATTTGTGGATTTGAGGTAATGTGTATAAAGTAGGAATGACAGGATGTTCAATGATAAAAAAAATCCTTCTCTTTGGCTGTTAGAAATCCTCTTGAGGATGCCAGAGTGACGATTTCTTTAATATCTTTCTGTAGAGAGGGGGTGGGGTCAAATTTCAAACTGTATAATATTGTGTGTAATTCAGCTGTCTTTCTATTTCTGCTGTGTAATCGCTTCTGTTTTGTAACTCAATCCCCTTACCTTTAGCTGCTGGCTTGATCACTATTGAGCCATTGGTGGCTAAGGCTCAGACAGCTGCATCTTCTTCCCTGGAAAGGTTATAGAAGCGCTGTTTGTTCTTTTTCTCTATCATGGAATACCTCTTGTTGGATGCATGTGTTGAAAGGCATTAATCAGAGGGTCAATGGGGCCAGGTGGAATTCACTGTGAAAGCTTCTTCATGGCAGAAATATTAGTTCGAGATATAGGATGGTTAGAGAAGGCTTGAATGCGATGTAGCTTATGGGTAAATCAAAATAAATCCACTCTGGTTTGAAAAGTATTGTATCTTGTAGTGGGCACAAAAGAAAGGCCCTTGTGAAGAACTTGAATTTGTATGTCTGTCAGACTGACATCTGATAAATTAAAGATAGGGATATCTATCTCTAACTGTTCTTCCTCTGATATTGATAATTGTGGTACTATGGATTCCTGCCTTGAGGGCCTCTGGAATAGCCTTTCCCTCTCCCTCTGCCTCTTGGTTGGTATTGGTGAAGAACTCATGATTGGGAGGGGGGCGTTGTCATGTGTGGTGTATATCTGATGGGCCTCTGTTCCAGATCCATATGGGATGGTCCTGGTGGTAGAGGAGGAGAAACCGAACTGGTAAGGGGTAATGTGTAGGATTCCCCTGAATCACTCCTAACTTGTTTTCTACCCCTATCTGGGTAAACTATACTTGCTGGTCAGGGAGAAAATCTGTAGGTACGTTACAGCCTTCCTTGTGAGTTTTCTCACTGACACTGATGTGGACAATGTTTATTCTTTTGGATTTTGAGTAAGGTTTAGCATGAGAATAGAGGTTTATAGAACCCTTTTTATAGTCCAGCCCATCTCTTCTGAATTTGTTATTCTTGTCATCTCTGATATCATGCCTAAAAGTGTCAATGTGTCTATTAACATAACACAATACAACATCATAATAGGAATCAATTTCTTTCAAGGTATGTAACTTATCTTCCACTTTAGGACACAATTTTTCACTCTTTTCTTTAGCTGCTTCTGCAAATAAAATTAAGTTGAGGGAACATTTATTAAGAATTGCAGTCCACTGATCTAAAAACAGCTGATAGTTAGTGCCTTATTCACTCTGAGGCCCCTGGGTATCATCTTAGTTTTACAGTAGTTAATGAGGGCCATAAAAAGTAAGTCATTCTGAACAATGTCCTTCTTCAAGTTAACTACCTCAGTCCAAAGGTCAACCAGAGATGTAGAAGAATTCCTGCTGATAATTTTATCTTGAGGAATTTGTACTTCCAGAAGTCTTTGTAATCTCTCCTCTGGGAAGCTAAGAATATTCTCCCAGGGTTGGAAAGACATGTCTTACCTGGAAAAGCAACCAAAGTGCCAAAAAGGAGACGCAGGACAAACCTTCCATGGAACACCAAAGAAAAGTCACACAGTAGCAGAGGGCGACAAACTGACTTCCAACCTGGGAGAGAATGTTCAAAGGTTCTTTATTAAAGGCACCAGAGAAACGGGTCATTTCTCTGGTGTCTTTAAATAAAGAATCTTTGAACATTCTCTCCCAGGCTGGAAGTCAGTATGTCACCCTCTGCTCCTGTGTGGCATACAAATATGTTTACATACATAAATCTTTTAAAGTGAATTAGTGCGTTCTTCATTTCCAGTTGCAGGAATGTCTGAAGAGCATGTCCAGCACTTGAAACTCCTGAATCTAGTAGGGATGTGTTGACACTGAATCTAGTACTCACAATTAGAGAAAGTATGTCTAATGTCTGGATGGGTGCCCATTTATGCAGCGATCTACATGGAATGTCTTGATATAAAAGTTAGGGTAGAATCCAGTCAGACTAAACTCAAAATCCTGGATTTCAAACATGCAGTGTTTGGTAAAATGGAGATGTACCTGAAGGAGTAGCTGGCAGGAAGGGAGGAAATATGGGAAGTAAAAATGCAGTGGGCTAACTTGAAAGAGGCTGTAAAAAGGGCAATATATCTTTACGTAAGGAAAGTAAATAAAAGCATAAGGACAAGGAAACTGATGGTTCTCCAAAGAAGTAGCTGCAAAAATCAAGGCAAAACAGATAGTGTTCACAAAATACAGAAGATCCCAAAAAGAACAACACTGAAAAGAATGCCAAACCACAAGAAGAACACAAACAAGAATACCCAATAAAGCTGAAAGAGGCTGGGGGGGGGGGGGGCATTTTCAATATGATATCTAAGGGGGGTGGGGTGGAAGAGTAGCCTAATGGTTAGTGCAGTGGGCCTTGACCCTAACAACTTGGGTTTGATTCCCACTGCAGCTCTTTGTGACCTTGGGCAAGTCACTTAAATCTCCATTGCCCCAGGTACAAAAAAAACAATTAGATTGTGAGCTCTCTATGGACAGAGAAAGCACTTGCATATAAGGTGTACAGCACTGCATACATCTAGTAGCACTATAGAAATGGTTAGTAGTAAGTCTGACTTCAGACATGACCAGAATCCAAATAGCTGTTTTTGAAACAGCAAGACATCTTTTTTTTTTTTTTAAACTGACTACTTGCTAGATGTTTTTGTGCTCTGTGCATTTATTTTTTTGGTCCATTTTTTTGAATAAAAAATATCCAAGTAGAAAATGCACAAAATCAAGCCATTGGGATGTAGAAGGAGCCAACCTTCTTAATAGACTGGCCACACAGATATCCCAACAGAGTAGTGGGGCACCTAGGTGGCAGAGCAGTGGATGTCACCTAAAAGCGCCAAGGTACATATCTCACTGTTGCTCCCTTATATTGTATAGTGAGCCCTCCAAAACCCACCAAAAACCTACTGTACCTAATTGTACACCACTACAATAGCCCTTATGACTGCAGGTGCCACTTATATGTAGGTATAGTAGGTTTTTGATGGGTTTTGGAGGGCTCACATTTTCCAACACAAGTGTAACAGTTAGAGTGGATTATGGTCCTGGGTTCCCTTCTCTACAGTGCACTGCACCAACCACTAGGGTACTCCAGGGCCCTGCTTGTTGCTCTAATAGGACTAGTTATAACATCTGAGGCTGTCATAGAGGCTGGTATGTACTGTTTCTTTTCCTTTTTTGGGGGTGGGAGGGGGTCAATGACCACTGGGGTAGTAAGGGAGGGTCATTCCTTTATTCCTCCAGTGGTCATCTGGTCATTTAAGGCACTTTTTTGTGGCTTAGTAGTTATTAAAACAGGTCTAGCTCAAAACATCTTAGTTTTAGTCATGGACGTTTTTGTTTTATTCCATTATGGCTGAAAAATGTCCAGGTCTTCGGAACGTCCAAATCCTGCCTTTAACACACCCCAACACACCCCCTTGATATTTGGACCGACTGCAGACAACTGCATAGAAAAACATCTGGAAATAGGTTTTAAAAATACTGATTTGGACATTTTGGTGAGAAAAATGTCCAAATGCTGCTTATGCCACTTTTTAGATAGTTTTCTCTTTTGAAAATGAGCCCCAAAGAGAAAAAAGGATGGCAAAAAAATACATATGCAGAAGAAAATGGGCTAAACATGTAAAGTGAGGCAATAGGACTTTTATCAGGTATATTGGGCAGAAGAGGAAGGTCAGATTTGAAATTGCAAGACTCAAAGATTCTGAGAAATGATATGTGGAGAGTGATTAAGAAAAAGTGGAAAGCTAAATACATAAATAGTTCTGTTTAGTGTTTACAGAAGAAAATTCTGGAGAAGGACTGCAAATGATTTAAAGGCATATATGAGAATGTGTTGCTGGACACTATTCATGGAAGAAAGTGTTCACGAAAAACTTGCAAAACTAAAAGTGGACATAGCCATGGAGCTGGATGAGATATATCCTGGGATACTAGAGCTCCAATTCGGAGGGGGTGGAGAGGTCCTCTAAAGTATGTATGTATCAGATATTTGGAGACAAGGGAGGTTCCATGGATCTGGAGAAGGGCTGATGTGGTCTCGCTTTATAAAAATTGTAATAGAGAAGAGGTGGGAAACTACAGGCCCATAAGCTTTACCTTAGTGGTGGGAACTGTCACAGATGCTGCTGAAGGACAAGATAGTAAACTTTCTAGAATCAAATGGGATGTAACATCTGAAGCAAAATGGCTTTACCAAAGGAAAATTGTGCCAAACAAATCTGATCGATTTATTTGATGGGGTGACCAAAGAATTAGATCAAGGGTATATTGTTCCTTATTAAAATCTTATATATAAACTAAGTGCCTATCTCTCCAGGGATTGATTTTATGGTTAATTTTCTTTCCTTTATTTGTTCTTCACTTTACCTTCTTCACAAAGGGTTAATTCTACGTTTGTAGTTCTCACCCATTGACTTATCTGGGGCTATTCTCTAATACCCTGATGATGCCAAAGCACAGAAGAACAATAACAGACAGAAAAAGCCCCTTTAATGGGCACTCCAGTATTTAATATGTATGTACAGTATAATAATAATAAAAAGCAAAAGGCAAATTATCCATAGGATCAGGGGCGTAGCCAGACTTCGGCAGGAGGGGGGTCCAGAGCCCGAGGTGAGGGGGCACATTTTAGCCCCCTGCCGCCGCCACCTCCACCAACAACTTTGAACCCCCTGCCGATGACCCTCCCGACCCCTCCTCCCGCCGCCAACCCTCCCCCACCGCCGCCATCACCTACCTTTGCTGGTGGGGGACCCCAACCCCCGCTAACCGAGGTCCTCTTCTTCTGGCGCAGGGCTTTGTCAGACTCACAGAAACAGAACGAAGCCTTGCAGATCAGCCAGCAATGCGGCCGCTGGATGATCTGCAAGGCTTTGTTCTGTTTCTGTGAGTCTGACGTCCTGCACGTCAGACTCACAGAAACAGAACGAAGTCTTGCGCCGAAAGAAGAGGACCTCGACTGGCAGGGGTTGGGGTCCTCCACCAGCAACGGTCGTCAGCAGCAGGGGAGGCTTGGCAGCAGGAGGGGGGTTGAGAGGGTTGTCAGCAGGGGGGTCCAGGGCCAAATCTACAGGAGCCCAGGCCCCCATGGCCCCACGTACCTATGCTACTGCATAGGATTAGGGTAAATTGGTTGCAACATTGACCATAAGATGCTATCAAAGAAACATTACATGGTTTCTTTGGTGGAACTTCATGCACTTCCAACTTCCATATATCTAACAACAGTAAAGATGGTAAATTATACTTTTTACTCCTGGCGAGGTTGTTTCATTGAACCTCTAGTAACTCTCTCTCTCCTCCTTAGTTGGGTGGTGACAGGATTATTGTGCTGTTATCCCAATGGTATTTGTAGTTAATTCAGCTAAAGATGTTATTTGTGTTCCCTGAATGCTGAAATCTTTCCTTGTGAACAGGTTAAGGATAAGCCCCTAGGTGAGTGAATTATCCCCTGACACTTTTAGAAGTTGGCACTGCCTTAATTCTTCAATCCTTTTCTGGTTGAGACTTATCAGGGGTGGCCCGACCATTAGGCCACCTGAGGCGGGGGCCTCAGGCAGCATTCTTCAGGAGCGGCATCTAGGGGGGCGGGGGTGGCTTTGCAGCATTTTACCTCATCGCAGTGATGTTCCAAACCCGGCAGCTGCAGCGATTCCCACATGCAGCCCTTCCCTTTACTGAGACCGCCTGAAGTAACTTCCTGTTTTGCACAGGCAGCCGCAGTAAAGGGAAGAGGCAGGTGCCAGTGCAGGGCAGTGTATGGGAATCGCTGCCAGGTTTGGAATGTCACCATGACAAAGTAAAATGCTGGGGGGGGGGGGGGGGGGGGAGGGGGGACAGTATCTAGGCTTCGGGGGGGGGGGGCGGCATGTAAACTCCACCTAAGGTGGCATCTTGGCTTGGGTTGGCCATGGGATTTATAGTTAGCAGCTTCAAACTTTATTCTTTCTTCACTAAGGTTTAGGATCCAGTCTCCTGTAACCAGACCTTTGCATTAGGGTACACTGTGCCTTAGAGGCACAGCTGTGGGAAACACTTGAATCTGCCCCCCATGGCTGCCTCAGGGCACAGCTGATTAACAGACTAGCAGCCCCTATATTATTACTTCTCCTTGTCTTCCTTTAGTTCCTTGAGCAGGAAGTTAAGACTCTAGTAGGCCCCAGGGTTGGAATTCCCACTTACTGCTCCTCTACATTCTTTTTAGCTGGACTCCCTTTAGGAGAAGAAAGGCTTCTTATCTGGACCCCTGTAGGGAAAGAAGGATATGATTCCTTTCTTGCTCTTAGGTTTATGTTTCCTTCCATAAGAACATAAGAGTAGCCATACTGGGTCAGACCACTGGTCCATCTAGCCCATTATCCCATTTCCAAACAGTAGCCAAGCCAGGTCACAAGTAACTGGCAGAAACCCAATTATTAGCAACATTCCATGCTATCAATCCTGGAGCAAACAGCTGCCTCCCCATGTCTGTCTCAATAGCAAACTTTGGACTTTTCCTCCAGAAACTTGTCCAAACCTTTTTTTAAACCCAGATGCACTAAATGCTGTTACTTCATCCTCTGGCAAAGTGTTCCAGAGCTTAACTATTTGTTGATTGAAAAAATATTTCCTCCTGTTTGTTTTAAAAGTATTTCCATGTAACTTCTTTGAGTGTCCCCTAGTTTTTGTACTTTTGGAACAAGTAAAATATTGATTTACTTCTACTAGTTCTGCACCACTCAGGATTTTGTAGACCTCAATCATATCTCCCCTCATCTGTCTCATTTCCAAACTGAAGAACCCTAACCTCTTTAGCCTTTCCTCATATGAGAGGAGTTCCATCCCATTTATCATTTTGGTCGCTCTTTGAATTGTTTCTAATTCCGCTATATATTTTTTGAGATATGACAACCCTAGCATCAGGTAACTATGATTCAGATTATTCTTTCCAATGTGCATCACCTTGCATTTGTCCACATTAAATTTCATCTGTCATTTGAATGCCCAGTCTTCCAATTTCCTAAGATCTTCCTGCAATATTTCACAGTTTGCAAATGTTATTAACAACCTTGAATAGTTTTGGATCAACTGCAAATTTAATCAACTCACTCATCGTTCCAATTTCAATATCATTTATAACATAGTAACATAGTAAATGACGGCAGATAAAGACCTGAACGGTCCATCCAGTCTGCCCAACAAGATAAACTTTACATGTATATCCGAGTTTGATTTGTCCCTGCCTTTCGCAGGGCACGGACCGTAGAAGTCTGCCTTGCACCGGTTTTATTCTCCAAATACCAGCGTCTCCACCCAATGTCCACTAAGATTCCTTCTAAACAGGATTCCTTTGTGTTTATCCCACGCATGTTTGAATTCCATTATCGTTTTCATCTCCACCACCTCCCAGCACCGATCCCAATACAGATCCTTGTGGCACGCCACTGTTCACCCTTCTCCATTGAGAGAAATGACCATTTAACTGTACCCTCTGTTTTCTGTCCAATAGCCAATTCCTAATACACCCCAGAACCTTGCTTCCTATCCCATGACTCTTTAATTTTCCCAGGAGTCTCTCATGACGAACATTATCAAAAGATTTCTGAAAATCTAGATACATCAACCGGTTCACCTTTATCCACATGTTTATTCATGAAGCAAATTGGTGAGACAAGACTTCCCTCGGCTGAACCCATGCCGACTCTGTCCCATTAAACCATTTTTGTCTGTGTGTTCTGTAATTTTATTCTTTATAATAGTTTCCACTATTTTGTCCGGCACTGATGTCAGGCTTACTGGTCTGTAATTTCCCAGATCACAATAATTGGCGTCACATTGGCCAACCTCCAATCTTCAGGTACTACAGATGATTTTAACCACAGGTTATATATTACTAACAGCAGATCAGCAATTTTATGCTTGAGTTCTTTGAGTACCGTTGGATGTATGCCATCCTGTCCAGGTGATTTACTACGCATTAATTTGTCAATTTGGCTAAGTACATCTTCCAAGTTCACTGAGATTTCTTTCAGTTCCTCCGCATCATCAACCTTAGTCAAAAATGTATTTAGTCCAATAAAGATATTACCTTATTTCCATTTTCTGTATTTATTAACACAGCTACCACACTAGTTTATACTAAACTAAAAATAAAATTCATTTTTCCTACCTTTGTTGTCTGGCCATTTACTGTTTCTAATTGTGTTGGTCTCAATCTCTTGTTTCTTCTTTCCTCGATCTTAACTCTCCCCCCTTTCCATCCAGCATCTACCCCCTCTCTCTCCCCTTTTCATCCAGTATCTGCCCCCTCTCTTCCCCCTTTCTATCCAGTGTCTATTTTCTCCATCCATGTGTAGTTTTTCTTCTCTTCTCCCTTTCCCTCATCTCAGTCAGTATGCATCTCCTTCCTCTTTCTTCCCTCCCCTCCATCCATATGCATCTCCTTCCCCTCTCCTCCATCCAAGTCCAGCATTTCTCCTCTCTCTCCTCCATCCATGTGCACCTCCTCCTCTGTCTTCCCTCCCCTCCATCCATGTCCAGCATTTCTCCTCTCCCCTACATGTGCATCTACTTCCTCTGTCTTTCCTCCACTCCATGTCCAATCCAGCATTTCTCCTTTCTCCCCTGCCCTCCATCCATGTGCATCTCCTTCCCTCCATCCATGTGCATCTCCTTCCTGTCTTCCCTCCCCTCCATCCATGTCCAGCATTTCTCCTCTCCCCTACATGTGCATCTACTTCCTCTGTCTTTCCTCCACTCCATGTCCAATCCAGCATTTCTCCTTTCTCCCCTGCCATCCATCCATGTGCATCTCCTTCCCTCCATCCATGTACATCTCCTTCCTGTCTTCCCTCTCCTCCATACATGTCCAGCATTTCTCCTGCCCTCCCCTCTATCCATGTGCAGCAACTCTCCTCTCTCCCCTGCCCTCCCCTCCATCCATGTTCAGCAACTCTCCTCTCCATGCCCTCTCCTCCATCTATGTCCAGCAATTCTCCTCTCTCCCCTGCCCTCCCCTCCATGTCCAGCGATTTCTTCTCTCTCCCCTGCCCTCCTCTCCATCGATCCATGTCCAGCAAGTCTTGTCTCTCCCCTACCCTCTCCTCCATTCATATTCAGCAATTCTCCTCTCTCCCCTACCCTCCCCTTCATCCATCCAAGTCCAGCAAGTCTCCTCTCTCCCCTGCCCTCTCCTCCATACATGTCCAGCAAGTCTTCTCTCTCCCCTGCCCTCTCCTCCGTCCATATCCAGCAATTCTCCTCTCTCCCCTGCCCTCCCCTCCCTCCCTCCATATCCAACAAGTCTCATCTCTCCCCTGCCCTCTCTTCCATGTCCAGTGATTTCTCCCCCTCCCCTCCCCATCCAGTGATTTCTCCCCTCTCCCCTAACACCACCTGCCACTTTTCAGCCACCCCCGAGTTCCAACCCCAGCCCGACCTCTTCTCCCACAACAGTCCTCTCTCCTCGCTTTCCTGAAGCCCAGAATTTAAAACTAATTTTACCTCAGGTCGCGGCGACAGTGAAAGGCGAGCACTGCAGGCTCGCCTTCAGCCTTCCCTCCCTTCTTCTCTCTCAGCTCTGGTCCCGCCCTCATTTCCTGTCTATAACTAATCTACAATTTCTCCTTTAAACCTCAATTAAGTTCCCAAAGCACAAAGTAAAATAATGTTCACTTACCAGAGAAATGTCCTCTTCTCTCAGAATAAAGTTAAGGGGGACCATTCCTTTTGATATAATTTTGAATCTAAGGGTACTGCTTCAAGCAGACCCTTTCAAGCTAACTCTGTAATCAGATTGCCCTTAATAACCTTTGCAAATATGCTCTTAATAGCCTTTGCAAATATTCTACTTCCTCACACCTTAATTAACACCTAATTCAGGTCATTAGCAGTGCTACCTCTCCAGCAACCAAAAAAAATAACTTTTTTTTTAAGTTATTTGACTGTTAAGTTTCTACCTCTAGAAAAAGTTGGAGTTTAAAACCATGGGAAAAGTGTCTAGAAAAATAACTATGGGAAAAGGTCAAAGTTAAATCCTATTGGATCAGACTTTTTGAATAAACCTCCTACTGTTACACTCTGATCGGCAGCTCTTCTCTGGAGCAGGAGACAATGTTCTATCTGTAACTGTTATGATGTAGCATTTTTGGCATCCTGCCACACATGAATTAAAATACTAAGAGAAATGAAAAGCAAGATGGACATTTTGGATAACATTGTACATTATAGGCCTACTACTTGACATGGGTGAATAGAATTTGGAAGCATTCCTGGTACATTGGCTCCTTGAGATTGCTAAATATCCCTTTGCCAACATTCAAGTGGAATATGTGCAGGCCAGTGGTAGATAAAACAGTTATCAGGCATGGTTTTATTCTACTGTGCTACAAAATCTCTTCAGCATAAAATTAGTAAGGCTGTCTGGATGGTTGCAGATATCTCAGACAGAGGCCCAGCCTTTCATCTTCCTGACTGCACTCTGAATACATTTTAAAATTTATGGCTATAAAAGGAAAATCTTTCCTTGTTCAGAAAAGTCAATAAGAAGGATAATAAGAACAACAAAAAATTGTATTACATGCCAAGGATCAGCTAGACTGTTTAATACTTTTGCTTTTCTGTACAATATCAACTTTGTTAACAGTTTCTGATCAGACTAATGGGGACCATTTAGGCAAATTGCTATAATTTGTGGAATGTTTCTTACAAAGCATGTCTACATAACAGTTGTATGCAACCTTGAAAGCAGCTGTTATTGTCCCATATCTGTGCTGAAGAAGAGCACAGATATCCCCAGTGTACCTTATTTGGCAGCCTAACCCCTAGTGCTAGTACCATAAAACCTCTCCTATGGGCCTTTGGCTGCCATGTAAAGTAAGGAAAGCTAGGACAGAAGCACCCATGGAGGTTATTTCTGCCCTTCCTCCATCTTAACTGCTAGGGAGATGGATGAGATTTTCACTGTTCTTTATGGCTCAAGCAGTGGGCTATATAGGAGAGGACCTTCAGGTATGTCCACAGGTTAGAGAATTGAGGTAGGGGTAGGTGTTAGGAATGGATATCTAGAAAATTTCATTTTAGTGTTTGTTTGTTTTTTTTGAACCAGTACTTATGAACGAGCCATTGTTCACGTGTGTGCATGTGTTCCTTCTCAGGAAAGAGCATACACTAATTGCAAATAGAGTATATGCATGCTATCATATCGACAAATGATGCTTGTTTAAAATGACAACCCATCTTTAGTGGGTGTTTTGGGATCTTCACATACTTTTACAGGATTGGGGGTGGGAGTGTGAGATACCTACAGATGCTTTTACAGGATCAAGAATTGGAGTGAATGGGTTTATGGGTTTTTTTTCACTTTAATCTCGAGTTTACTTAATAAAGAAAACAAAATAAAACACCATGCAATTGCATGTCAGTATTGTCAGATCTCACATAACTGTCACAAAGCCAAACATTGCTACTTGATCCTTCAATGGAAATATTGATCACTAGCCTCATGGTCATATAAAAACCGTATATAACATCATAAAGCTGTACTTCACATTATGTTTATAATTATTGAATTTAATATACTGCTTAAACTAAACAAAGTGGTTTTCATCATAATATGACTATCACATTAACATCTGACTATGGAATGCCAAAAAGCAATAGGAAATCCTATCCCAGACAGAAGCAACATTCAATCCACGCACACTTTCTAAATTAACTTATTATTAATTTCAATATAGTTTACAAAACAGCTACCCACATTACCTTTTACAATATAAGGCCATTTCTTCCTACCTCCTGTTCAGCTGCAAAACCTCAACAAATACCATTTCTATGTCAGAAATAAGAATGTTTTACCTTCTTTTTGAAAAGATTGCTCAAATTGAATTTAACACCTAAAATACAGAGTAAAACTAAAGAGTCAACAAAGTGGGGCATAGTGGGCGGGGGTAGGAAGGGGGTGGAAGGGAGGGAAGAAGTGCAGAACTGGTGACCAGCTACCCCACTTGAGGAAAATATTGCTCAAGTTGACTTTAACAAATAAAGAGTATTATAGGGTAGATAAATAAGGCCATAACCTGTCTAAAGTGGAAAATCTATTGATATTACAGAAATGAATACAATACTCTGCAGCAAAAATTATTAATAGGAGAATTCTACCAATTACGGATAAAGGGACTGACGAAGAGGTGAAAGATAGCAAGAACTCCTTTGGAAAAAATGCATTAAATGAAAAATAAATACAATACTATAGAAGAACTTCTATTCCTTTACTTGCCTTTTGGCTTAGTACAGATTATAAAAAAGTTTTAAAAGGGAAAAGACATTCCCTAACTACAAACATTATGAAAATCAAAATTCTACAGTTAAAACAGCATTATTTTCAAGAATTTTCTAAACCTTAAGAAGATTCAGGGGCCCTTTTACTAAGCCGTGTAGGTGCCTTCGTGTGCCCAACGCACGTCAATGTGGCCTGTGTGGTGATTTCATTTTTTATGCATGTCCACTATGCGTGTCAGAAAATATATTTTATTATCTGGCGTGCAGCGAAAATCAGGCGATAACTCCAACGATGCGTGTAGGTGATTACTGCACGGTTAACATGAGAGACCTTACTGCTAAGTCAATGGCTGCAGGTAAGATCTCAGATCCAAAATTAGAAGCGTGCCAATTTTTATTTTCCCACGCATCCATTTTCAGGAAAAGTTTTTTTAAAAAAGGCATTTTTTACAGACACACTAAAAAATGGATCTGTGTGTGCTCAAAACCCATGCATACACTACCGCAGGCCATTTTTCAGCACACCTTAGTAAAAGGATCCCTCAATTCTCAGTGCAAGAGGTAAGGAGTTCCAGCATTTCATAGGAAAACGAAGTGTCAATGTGGCCTGTGTGGTAATTTCATTTTTTATGCATGTCCACTATGCGCGTCAGAAAATATATTTTATTATCTGGCGCGCAGTGAAAATCGGGCGATAACTCCAATGATGCGTGTAGGTGATTACTGCATGGTTAGTATGAGAGACTTTACCACTAAGTCAATGGCTGCAGGTAAGGTCTCAGATCCAAAATAGAAGCCTGCCAATTTTTATTTTCCCACGCATCCATTTTCAGCAAAAATTAAAAAAAAAAAAGGCATTTTTACAGGCACGCTAAAAAATGGGTCTGCTGTGCCCAAAACCCATGCATACACTACCGCAGGCCATTTTTCAGCACACCTTAGTAAAAGGATCCCTCAATTCTCAGTGCAAGAGGTAAGGAGTTCCAGCATTTCATAGGAAAATGAAGCAAAAAAAAAAAATGCTTCAACAGCAACAGCAGCAACAACAACAACAACAACAACAACAAAAACACTTCAAATGTATCTTGTGTGGATGGAAAGAGAAGTAACAAATTATTCTGAGATCTTAAACTCTTAGGTGTGCTGAAAAATAGCCTGCGGTAGTGTAGGTGTGTGTTTTCAGCACACACAGATCCATTTTCAGCACACCTGCAAAAAATGGCTTTTTAAAATTTTTGCCGAAAATGGACGTGTGACAAAATCAAAATTGGCGCATGTCCATTTTGGATCTGAGACCTTACCACCAGCCATTGACCTAGAGGTAAACTTTCACGCGGTAACTGGGTGGTAATGACCTACACATGTCAAGTGCCACTTGGTGCGTGTCCAATACGCGTGTCAGAAAATAAAAGTTATTTTTTGGACACACATATCGGACGAGCCAAAAATGAAATTACTGCAAGAGCCACGTGGTAGCTGGGCGGTAACTGCATTTTGGCATGCGTTGGGCATGCATAGACACTTATGCAGTTTAGTAAAAGGGCCCCTTAGGTAGCAATATTTTAGGGAGATAGAACCAGGGCCAAGCCATGAATCAGTCTAAGGGCCATGTTTACAAAAGCGCGCTAGCATTTTTAGCACACACTAACTGTGTAGTTGTCTATAATATTCCTATGAATGTCTACATGGTTACCGCATGCTAATTTTTAGTATGTGCTAAAAATGCTAGCACACCTTTGTAAACGGGGCCATTGATGTTATGGTACATAATTTGAATTTACAATGTGCATGAATAGGCAGCCAGGAAGTTTAATCAAAATAAGAGAATTTTTTTCTTGATGGTTTAAGCCAAAAAGTATTCTAGCTGCAGCATTTTGTAAAAGTTGGAGATGGTCAAAAACATTTTCAGTGCAGCCAATATATAATAAATTGCAATAGTCAATAGAATAAAGAACTACAGCTTGAACTAAAAGAATCAGATGATCATCTTAATTTCTTTAATTTATAAAAACCTTCTCAAATTAAGTTTTTTAATTGAACTTTTGTAGTGAAGTGTGAATTTAACATTATTCCCAAGATTTATAGAGAGCAGAGGTGGATATCTAAAAGGATCAAGGTCACCAAAGATCATAAGAAAGATCCAAAACATCAAACTGAAGCAAGCTGCTTTAAAGAAGGAAGATCTTAAATTCATATGCTCCAATAATGCATTAATAGTAGCAGCTGAAGTGCAAAAACTGAGGGTAAATGAAGAAAACAGAAAAGAGAAATATAAAAATAAACTACAGTACTTAATGAAAACCCAAAACAGTTCTATAGGGAACTAGGAAAGAGCATCAATGAAGATACCACCAACTAAAGCTGAAACAGATACATTCTGGAAAAAAATTATATGAGGACTCTGTAGCGTATAATTGAAAAGCAAAATGGCTACCCTGGATATGGGAGATTTTGGAAAAGGCAAACAAAGCTGTGGAATAGTCTGAAGTAACAACAAAAGAGAAAACAGGTTAAAAAAGCACCTCTAACTGGAAGAGCCCTGGCCCAGATGAAGTGGCCAATTTTGGGCTCAAACTGTTAAAATCACTCCACCAACACCTACCAGGTTATAAAAATTGATTGGTCAGGCAGCCAAACCCAACATTACAATGGTTAACAACAGGAAGAACACCTCTTCTTCTAAAGGGAGATCCAAGTAATGTTCTCAAAAGATACAGTCCATTACTTATCTACCTACAGTGTATAAGCTATTTACTGTAATAGATATTAATAAAATATATGATCATATTGACTCCAATACTAGTAAGGCAATAGAACAGAAGGCCAATAAGATGGGAGCATATGGAACCAAAGGCTAGTTAATGCTGAATAAATCCATTATTACCAATGTAAGAAAATCAGAACTCTCAGTACAGCATGGATTGGCTATAAGAATGCCTTTGATAGCATACCTTATTATTGGATAATAAATTGCCTTAAAATATACAAAATAAATCCTGGATTGATTGGGTACATCAAGTTCACAATGAAAATGTTGCAAACCACATTTCATCTGAAGTATGAAAATGGACAGTTTATCATTCATAACATCAAGAACCAGTGAGGTATATTTCAGGGATACTCCCTGTCACCACTTTTAATTTATATGGTACTCAATCAGCTGAGTACTCTTATTAATTCTTTGGACTATGGATTTAGCCTTAATCCTAAAGATAGTAATGATCCAGAGTTATAATCACACTGTTTGTAGAGGACATTAAGCTCTACAGTTCTAGTAGCCAACAATTAGCAGAACTCTGTGTTGTGAGTTTCTGAGATGAAATTAAGATGAATTTTGATCTAGACAAATGTGCTAAGGCAACGTTCCTTAGAGTGAAATGGAGTAAAAGTGAAAAATTATTCTGACTGAATACCGTGAGATAAAGAAAGGTGTACATAAATATCTGGAAGTGAAGGAAGAACAATCCAAGCATAAATCACTGAGGGATAAGATTAGTAAAGAATATTACAGGATACTAAAACTGATACTGAAGAGTGCTTGAACATCACTCTTAATCAGCTGGCAATCATTAGTCAGCTGGCAGTTCCCACACTCTTGTACAGCTTTGGCATTGTAGACTAGCTTATAGATCTTGAAAAACTGGATGTAAAAACAAGAAAATTCCTCCATGCCCATTAGATCATTTATAATCATTAGTGAATGCCAAGACGTTACATTCCCCAAACTGAAGGAGGAATGGGCCTCAAGAAACAGAGTATACTTATTGAGCTACTGTCACTTACTTAATAGTGTTATCAGAACCAAATGTGTGTATGGTGTTAAAATATGAATGTAAATGCCCAGACTCCACCTTGATTAACCTAAGCGAGTTTATAGAGATTGAAGAAGTTATGATCACCTAGGATATCCCATCCTGAGATAAAAAGCTGGATGCAAGGAAGCTAGATATAGTGGTTAAAGAGAAATATACCAGAACAGCATTGGCTATGGAAGTGTCAGTCCCAAGCAATTACTCTGTGAATCATGTGGAGATACAGAAGATCCTTAAATACAAAGAAATGCCGACCAAGACCAAGAACATGTAACAGAAAGATATAAAAATATTTCCTATTGTTTTGGGTGCTGCTGGCTGGATTAAAAGGAATTTTCAAGCACACCTGGATAAGTTGCCTATACATGTTACATCTTATGAACACTAGAAGAAAACTCTCTTTGGCACAATACAGGTACTATGGCAAGTGTTGTTTATTTCTGAAACATGGTTCACAGAAATCAACAGCCTGATATTATCCCACCTATACCCAACCAGATACGACATTCTTCATTCTCTAAGTCTAAACAAAAAAGGGGGAGGCCTAGCACTTATAAATAAAAGCTTTCTGCACTTATCCTTAGTGACCACAGGGATGCTCCCAGAACTGGAATTCATGCTATGCATACTCCATGACAACTCCAAAGATGCTAGTCAAATCGCTCTGCTCTTGATCTATCGTCCACTAAGAGCATAGTCTACGGCCGAACCTACCATATTAGAGGTCATTTCATCCACAATGTTTCAATTTCCCAGAGTAATCGTCCTGGGAGAACTAAACCTACACTTAAAGAATGACGCAGACACCAATGTTCATAATTTCAAATCATTCTTGAAATCAACTGAACTCACTATACGTGGGAGAGGTCCAACCCATG